>NW_027017673.1:0-32500 GCF_036013445.1 Caloenas nicobarica
TCCCATCCTTCCCTTCCCGCACCTTCCCTTCCCGCACCTTCCCTTCCCTTCCCGCACCTTCCCTTCCTTCCCTTCCCTTCCCTTCCCTTCCTTCCCTTTCCCTTCCCCCACCTTCCCTTCCCTTCCCTTCCCCTTCCCTTCCCTTCCCTTCCCTTCCCTTCCCTTCCCTTCCCTTCCCTTCCCTTCCCTTCCCTTCCCTACCTTTCCCTCCTCTCACCTTCCCTTCCCGCAACTTCCCTTCCCTTCCGCACCTTCCTTCCCTCACCTTCCATGTCCACACCTTCCCTTCCGTTCCCTTCTCTTCCCGCACCTTCCCTTCCCTTCCCGCACCTTCCCTTCCCGCACCTTCCCTTCCCTTCCCTTCCGTTCCCTTCCCTTCCCTTCCCTTCCCTTCCCTTCCCTTCCCTTCCCGCACCTTCCCCGCAACTTCCCGCACCTTCCCGCACCTTCCCACACCTTCCTTTCCCACACCTTCACTTCTCTTCCTTCCCTTCCCTTCCCGCACCTTCCCCGCACCTTCCCGCACCTTCCCGCACCTTCCTTCCAATCCGGTCCATTCCCTTCCCTTCCCACACCTTCTCTTCCCACACCTTCCCTTCCCTTCCCTTCCCTTCCCTTCCCTTCCCTTCCCTTCCCTTCCCTCCCCTTCCCTTCCCTCCCTTCACTTCTCTTCCCGCACCTTCCTGCACCTTCCCGCACCTTCCCTTCCCTTCCCGCACATTCCTTTCCCGCAAGTTCAAGCACCTTCACGCAATTTCCCTTACATTCCCTTCCCTTCCCTTCATTTCCCTTCCCTTCCCTTTTCTTCCCTTCCTTTCCCGCACCTTCCCGCACCTTCCTGCACTTTCATGCACCTTACCTTCACGCACCCTCCCGTACCTTCCCTTCCTGCACCTCCCGCACCTTCCCGCACCTTCCCACACATTCCCCACACCTTCATTTCCCTTCCCTTCCTTTCTCTTCCCTTCCCTTCCCTTCCCTTCCCTTCCCTTCCCTTCCCTTCCCTTCCTTCCCTTCCCTTCCCTTCCCTTCCCTTCCCTTCCCTTCGTTCCCATCCCTTCCCTTCACCTCCCGCACCTTCCCTCGGCTTCCTGCACTTTCACACACCTTCCCTTCACGCACCTTTTCGTACCTTCCCTTCCCGCACCTTTCCTTCCCTTCCTGCAATTTCCCTACCACACCTTCCTTCCCTTCCCTTCCCTTCCCTTCCCTTCCCTTCCCTTCCCTTCCCTTCCCTTCCCTTCCCTTCCCTTCCCTTCCCTTCCCTTCCCTTCCCTTCCCGCACCTTACCGCACCTTCCCGCACCTTCCCGCACCTTCCCTTCCCTTCCAAATGCCATACATTCCCTTCCCTTCCCGCACCTTCCCTTCCCACAACTTCCCTTCACTTCCCTTCCCGCACCTTCCAATCCCTTCCCTTCCCGCACCTTCCCTTCCCGCACCTTCCCGTCTCTTCCTTTCCCTTCCCAACCTTTCCCTTCTCTCACCTTCCCTTCCCGCAACTTCCCCTGCCTTCCCGCACCTTCCATTCCCGCATCATCCATTCTCACACCTTCCCTTCCCTCATCTTCCATTCCCTCACCTTCCCTTCCCTTCCCTTCTCTTCCCGCCCCTTCCCTTCCCTTCCCTTCCCTTCCCTTCCCTTCCCTTCCCATCCCTTCCCTTCCCTTCCCTTCCCTTCCCTTCCCTTCCCTTCCCTTCCCTTCCCTTCCCTTCCTTTCCCATCCCTTCCCTCCCCGCAACTTACCTTCCCGCACCTTCCCTTCCCTTCCCGCACCTTCCCTTCCCACACCTTCCCTTCCCGCACCTTCCCTTCCCTTCCGGTCCCTTCCCTTCCATCCCTTCCCTTCCCGCACCTTCCCTTCCCGCACCTCCTCTTCCCTTCCCTTCCCTTCCCTTCCTTCCCTTCCCTTCCCTTCCCTTCCCTTCCCTTGCCTTTCCTTCCCTTACCACACCTTCCCTTCCCTTCCCTTCCCTTCCCTTCCCTTTCCTTCCCTTCCCTTCCCTTCCCTTCCCTTCCCACACCTTCCCTTCCCTTCCCGCACCTTCCCTTCGCTTCCCGCACCTTCCTTTCCCGCACCTTCCCTTCTCTTCCCTTCCCTTCCCTTCCCTTCCCTTCCCTTCCCTTCCCTTCCCTTCCATTCCGGTCCCTTCCCTTGCCTTCCCTTCCCTTCCCTACCCACACCTTCTCTTCCCACACCTTCCCTTCCCTTCCCTTCCCTTCCCTTCCCTTCTGTTCCCTTCCCTTCCCTTCCCTTCCCTTCCCTTCCCTTCCCTTCCCTTCCCTTCCCTTCCCTTCCCTTCCCTTCCCTTCTCGCACCTTCCCTTCCCTTCCCTTCCCTTCCCTCCCTTCACTTCCCTTCCCGCACCTTCCCGCAACTTCCCGCACCTTCCCGCACCTTCCCTTCCCGCACCTTCCCTTACCGCAACTTCCCTTCCCGCACCTTCCCTTCCCTTCCCGCACATTGCTTTACCACACCTTCCCTCCCAGCACGTTCCCTTCCCTTTCGTTCCGTACCCTTCCCTTCCTTCCTTCCCTTCCCTTCCCTTCCCTTCCCTTCCCTTCCCCTTCCCTTCCCTTCCCTTCCCTTCCCTTCCCTTCCCTTCCCTTCCCTTCCTCCCCACCTTCCCTTCCCTTCCCTTCCTTCCTTCCCTTCCTTCCCTTCCCTTCCCTTCCCTTCCCTTCCCTTCCCTTCCTTCCCTTCCCTTCCCCTCCCTTCCCTTCCCCTCCCTTCCCTTCCCTTCCCTTCCCTTCCCTTCCCTTCCCTTCCCGTCTCTTCCTTTCCCTTCCCAACCTTTCCCTTCTCTCACCTTCCATTTCCACACCTTCCCTTCCCTCCTTTCCCTTCCCTTCCCTTCCCTCCCCTTCCCATCCCTTCCCTCCCCGCATCTTTACCTTCCCGCGCCTTCCCTTCACTTCCCGCACCTTCCCTTCCCACACCTTCTCTTCCCGCACCTTCCCGCACCTTCCCTTCCCTTGCCTTCCCTTCCCTTCCCTTCCCTTCCATTCCCTTCCCTTCCCTTCCCTTCCCGCACCTTCCCGCACCTTCCCGCACCTTCCCGCACCTTCCCTTCCCTTCCCACACCTTCCTTTCCCGTACCTTCCTTTCACTTCCCTTCCCTTCCCTTCCCTTTCCTTCCTTTCCCTTCCCTTCCTTCCCTTCCCTTCCCTTCCCTTCCCTTCCCTTCCCTTCCCTTCCCTTCCCTTCCCTTCCCTTCCCTTCCCTTCCCGCACCTTCGCGCACCTTCCCGCACCTTCCCGCACCTTCACTTCCCTTCCCTTCCCATGCCATACCTTCCCTTCCCTTCCCGCAACTTCCCCTTCCCGCACCTTCCCTTCCCTTCCCTTCCCTTCCAATCCCTTCCCTTCCCGCACCTTCCCTTCCCGCACCTTCCCTTCCCCCACCTTCCCTTCCCTTCCCTTCCCTTCCCTCCCCTCCCCTTCCCATCCCTTCCCTTCACCTCCCGCACCTTCCCGCAGCTTCCTGCACTTTCAGGCACCTTCCCTTCATGAACCTTCTCCTACCTTCCCTTCCCGCAACTTTCCTTCCTTTCCTGCACTTTCCCTACCCGCACCTTCCTTCACTTTCCTTACTTTCCCTTCCCTTCCCTTCCCTTCCCTTCCCTTCCCTTCCCTTCCCTTCCCTTCCCTTCCCTTCCCTTCCCTTCCCTTCCCTTCCCTTCCCTTCCCTTCCCTTCCCTTCCCTTCCCTTCCCGCACCTTCCCTTCCCGCACCTTCCCTAACCTTCCCTTCCCTTCCCGCACCTTCCTGCACCTTCCCGCACCTTCCCGCACCTTCCCGCACCTTCCCTTCCTGCACCTTCCCTTCCCGCACCTTCCCTTCCCTTCCCTTCCCGCACCTTCCCTTCCCTTCGTTTTCCTTCCCTTCCCTTCCCTTCCCGCACCTTCCCGCACCTTCCCTTCCCGCACCTTCCCTTCCCGCACCTTCCCTTCCCCCACCTTCGGTTCTCTTCCCTTCCCTTCCCTTCCCTTCCCTTCCCTTCCCTTCCCTTCCCTTCCCTTCCCTTCCCTTCCCTTCCCTTCCCTTCCCTTCCTTTACCTTCCCTTCCCTTCCCTTCCCGTCCCTTCCCGCATCTTCCCTTCCCGCACCTTCCCTTCCCCTTCCCTTCCCTTCCCGTCTCTTCCTTTCCCTTCCCTACCTTTCCCTTCTCTCACCTTCCCTTCCCACACCTTCCCCTCCCTTCCCGCAACTTCCCTTCCCGCATCATCCATTCCCACACCTTCCCTTCCCTCATCGTCCATTCCCACACCTTCCCTTCCCTTCCCTTCTCTTCGCGCACCTTCCCTTCCCTTCCCTTCCCTTCCCTTCCCTTCCCATTCCTTCCCTTCCCGCACCTTCCCTTCCCGCACCTTCCCTTCCCTTCCCGCACCTTCCCTTCCCTTCCCTTCCCTTCCCTTCCCTTCCTTCCCTTCCCTTCCCTTCCCCCACCTTCCCTTCCCTTCCCTTCCCTTCCCTTCCCTTCCCTTCCTTCCCTTCCCTTCCCTTCCCGCACCTTCCCTTCCCTTCCCTTCCCTTCCCTTCCCTTCCCTTCCCTTCCCTTCCCTTCCCTTCCCTTCCCTTCTCTTCCCTTCCCTTCCCTTCTTTTCCATTCCCTTCCCTTCCCTTCCCTTCCCTTTCCCTTCCCTTCCATTCCCTTCCCTTCCCTACCTTTCCCTCCTCTCACCTTCCCTTCCCGCAACTTCCCTTCCCTTCCGCACCTTCCCTTCCCTCACCTTCCATGTCCACACCTTCCCCTTCCGTTCCCTTCTCTTCCCGCACCTTCCCTTCCCTTCCCGCACCTTCCCTTCCCGCACCTCCCTTCCCTTCCCTTCCGTTCCCTTCCCTTCCCTTCCCTTCCCTTCCCTCCCCATCCCATCCCTTCCCTCCCCGCATCTTTACCTTCCCGCACATTCCCTTCCCTTCCCGCACCTTCCCTCCCACACCTTCCCTTCCCGCACCTTCCCGCACCTTCCCGCACCTCCCCTTCTGGTACCTTCCTCCACCTTCCCTTCACTTCCTGCACATTCCCTTCCCTTCCCGCAACTTCCCTTACCTTCCCGCACATTCCTTTCCCGCAAGTTCAAGCACCTTCCCGCAATTTCCCTTCCCTTCCCTTCCCTTACCTTCCTTTCCCTTCCCTTCCCTTCCCTTCCCTCCCCATCCCATCCCTTCCCTCCCCGCATCTTTACCTTCCCGCACCTTCCCCTCCCTTCCCGCACCTTCCCTTCCCGCATCATCCATTCCCACACCTTCCCTTCCCTTCCCTTCTCTTCCCGCACCTTCCCTTCCCTTCCATTCCCTTCCCTTCCCTTCCCTTCCCTTCCCTTCCCTTCCCTTCCCTTCCCTTCCCTTCCCTTCCCTTCAATTCCCTTCCCTTCCCTTCCCTTCCCTTCCCTTCCCTTCCCGCACCTTCCCGCACCTTCCCTTCCCTTCTCTTCCCGCACCTTCGCTTCCCTTCTCTTCCCTTCACTTCCCTTCCCTTTCCTTCCTTCCCTCCCCTTCCCGCACCTTCCCGCATCTTCCCTTCCCGCACCTTCCCTTCCCGCACCTTCTCTTCCCTTCCCTTCCCTTCCCTTCCTTTCCCTTCCCTTCCCTTCCCTTCCTTTCCCTTCCCTTCCCTTCCCTTCCCTTCCCTTCCCTTCCCTTCCCTTCCCTTCCCTTCCCTTCCCTTCCCTTCCCTTCCCTTCCCTTCCCTTCCCTTCCCTTCCCTTCCCTTCCCTACACTTCCCTTCCCTTCCCTCCCCTTCCCTTCCCTTCCCTTCCCTTCCCTTCCTTCCCTTCCCTTCCCTTCCCTTCCTTTCCCTTCCCTTCCCTTCCCTCCCCTTTCCCATTCCTTCCTTCCTTGCAGTTTTAACTTCCGTTCCCTTCCCTTCCCTTCCCTTCCCTTCCCTTCCCTTCCCTTCCCTTCCCTTCCCTTCCCTTCCCTTCCCTTCGCTTCCCGCACCTTCCCGCACCTTCCCGCACCTTCCCACACCTTCCTTTCCCACACCTTCACTTCTCTTCCCTTCCCTTCCCTTCCCGCACCTTCCCGCACCTTCCCGCACCTTCCCGCACCTTCCCTTCCAATCCGGTCCATTCCCTTCCCTTCCCACACCTTCTCTTCCCACACCTTCCCTTCCCTTCCCTTCCCTTCCCTTCCCTTCCCTTCCCTTCCCTTCCCTTCCCTTCCCTCCCTTCCCTTCCCTCCCTTCACTTCTCTTCCCGCACCTTCCTGCACCTTCCCGCACCTTCCCTTCACTTCCCGCACATTCCTTTCCCGCAAGTTCAAGCACCTTCACGCAATTTCCCTTACATTCCCTTCCCTTCCCTTCATTTCCCTTCCCTTCCCTTTTCTTCCCTTCCTTTCCCGCACCTTCCCGCACCTTCCTGCACTTTCATGCACCTTACCTTCACGCACCTTCCCGTACCTTCCCTTCCTGCACCTCCCGCACCTTCCCGCACCTTCCCACACATTCCCACACCTTCATTTCCCTTCCATCCTTTCTCTTCCCTTCCCTTCCCTTCCCTTCCCTTCCCTTCCCTTCCCTTCCCTTCCCGCACCTTCCCTTCCCTTCCCTTCCCTTCCCTTCCCTTCCCTTCCCTTCCCGCACCTTGCCGCACCTTCCCGCACCTTCCCGCACCTTCCCTTCCCTTCCCATGCCATACATTCCCTTCCCTTCCCGCACCTTCCCTTCCCACAACTTCCCTTCACTTCCCTTCCCGCACCTTCCAATCCCTTCCCTTCCCGCACCTTCCCTTCCCGCACCTCCCGTCTCTTCCTTTCCCTTCCCAACCTTTCCCTTCTCTCACCTTCCCTTCCCGCAACTTCCCCTGACTTCCCGCACCTTCCCTTCCCGCATCATCCATTCTCACACCTTCCCTTCCCTCATCTTCCATTCCCTCACCTTCCCTTCCCTTCCCTTCTCTTCCCGCACCTTCCCTTCCCTTCCCTTCCCTTCCCTTCCCTTCCCTTCCCTTCCCATCCCTTCCATTCCCTTCCCTTCCCTTCCCTTCCCTTCCCTTCCCTTCCCTTCCCTTCCCTTCCCCTCCTTTCCCATCCCTTCCCTCCCCGCATCTTTACCTTCCCGCACCTTCCCTTCCCTTCCCGCACCTTCCCTTCCCGCACCTTCCCTTCCCGAACCTTCCCTTCCCTTCCGGTCCCTTCCCTTCCATCCCTTCCCCTTCCCGCACCTTCCCTTCCCGCACCTCCTCTTCCCTTCCCTTCCCTTCCCTTCCCTTCCCTTCCCTTCCCTTTCCTTCCCTTACCACACCTTCCCTTCCCTTCCCTTCCCTTCCCTTCCCTTCCCTTCCCTTCCCTTCCCTTCCCTTCCCTTTCCTTCCCTTCCCTTCCCTTCCCACACCTTCCCGCACCTTCCCGCACCTTCCCTTCGGTTCCCGCACCTTCCTTTCCCGCACCTTCCCTTCTCTTCCCTTCCCTTCCCTTCCCTTCCCTTCCCTCCCTTCCCTTCCCTTCCCTTCCATTCCGGTCCCTTCCCTTGCCTTCCCTTCCCTTCCCTTCCCACACCTTCTCTTCCCACACCTTCCCTTCCCTTCCCTTCCCTTCCCTTCCCTTCCCTTCCCTTCCCTTCCCTTCCCTTCCCTTCCCTTCCCTTCCCTTCCCTTCCCTTCCCTTCCCTTCCCTTCCCTTCCCTTCCCTTCGCTTCCCTTCCCTTCCCTTCCCTTCCCTTCCCTTCCCTTCCCTTCCCTTCCCTTCTCGCACCTTCCCTTCCCTTCCCTTCCCTTCCCTCCCTTCACTTCCCTTCCCGCACCTTCCCGCAACTTCCCGCACCTTCCCGCACCTTCACTTCCCGCAACTTCCCTTACCGCAACTTCCCTTCCCGCACCTTCCCTTCCCTTCCCGCACATTGCTTTACCACACCTTCCCTCCCAGCACGTTCCCTTCCCTTTCGTTCCGTACCCTTCCCTTCCCTTCCCTTCCCTTCCCTTCCCTTCCTTCCCTTCCCTTCCCTTCCCTTCCCTTCCCTTCCCTTCCCTTCCCTTCCCTTCCCTTCCCTTCCCCCACCTTCCCTTCCCTTCCCTTCCCTTCCCTTCCCTTCCCTTCCCTTCCCTTCCCTTCCCTTCCCTTCCCTTCCCCTCCCTTCCCTTCCCCTCCCTTCCCTTCCCTTCCCTTCCCGTCTCTTCCTTTCCCTTCCCAACCTTTCCCTTCTCTCACCTTCCATTTCCACACTTCCCTTCCCTTCCTTTCCCTTCCCTTCCCTTCCCTCCCCTTCCCATCCCTTCCCTCCCCGCATCTTTACCTTCCCGCGCCTTCCCTTCACTTCCCGCAGCTTCACTTCCCACACCTTCTCTTCCCGCACATTCCCGCACCTTCCCTTCCCTTCCCTTCCCTTCCCTTCCCTTCCCTTCTCTTCCCTTCCTTCCCTTCCCTTCCTTTCCCTTCCTTCCTTCCCTTCCCTTCTATCCCTTCCCTTTCCTTCCTTTCCCTTCCCTTTCCTTCCCTCCCATTCCCATCCCTTCCCTCCCCGCAGTTTTACCTTCCCGCACCTTCCCTTCCCTTCCCTTCCATTCCCTTCCCTTCCCTTCCCTTCCCGCACCTTCCCGCACCTTCCCGCACCTTCCCGCACCTTCCCGCACCTTCCCTTCCCTTCCCACACCTTCCTTTCCCGTACCTTCCTTTCACTTCCCTTCCCTTCCCTTCCCTTCCCTTTCCTTCCTTCCCTTCCCTTCCCTTCCCTTCCTTCCCTTCCCTTCCCTTCCCTTCCCTTCCTTCCCTTCCCTTCCCTTCCCGCACCTTCGCGCACCTTCCCGCACCTTCCCGCACCTTCACTTCCCTTCCCTTCCCATGCCATACCTTCCCTTCCCTTCCCGCACCTTCCCTTCCCGCACCTTCCCTTCCCTTCCCTTCCCTTCCAATCCCTTCCCTTCCCGCACCTTCCCTTCCCGCACCTTCCCTTCCCCCACCTTCCCTTCCCTTCCCTTCCCTTTCCCTTCCCTCCCCTCCCCTTCCCATCCCTTCCCCTTCACCTCCCGCACCTTCCCGCAGCTTCCTGCACTTTCAGGCACCTTCCCTTCATGAACCTTCTCCTACCTTCCCTTCCCGCAACTTTCCTTCCTTTCCTGCACTTTCCCTACCCGCACCTTCCTTCACTTTCCTTCCTTTCCCTTCTCTTCCCTTCCCTTCCCTTCCCTTCCCTTCCCTTCCCTTCCCTTCCCTTCCCTTCCCTTCCCTTCCCTTCCCTTCCCGCACCTTCCCTTCCCTTCCCGCACCTTCCCTTCCCGCACCTTCCCTAACCTTCCCTTCCCTTCCCGCACCTTCCTGCACCTTCCCGCACCTTCCCGCACCTTCCCGCACCTTCCCTTCCTGCACCTTCCCTTCCCGCACCTTCCCTTCCCTTCCCTTCCCGCACCTTCCCTTCCCTTCGTTTTCCTTCCCTTCCCTTCCCTTCCCTTCCCTTCCCGCACCTTCCCTTCCCGCACCTTCCCTTCCCGCACCTTCCCTTCCCCCACCTTCGGTTCTCTTCCCTTCCCTTCCCTTCCCTTCCTTCCCTTCCCTTCCCTTCCCTTCCCTTCCCTTCCCTTCCCTTCCCTTCCCTTCCCGTCCCTTCCCGCATCTTCCCTTCCCGCACCTTCCCTTCCCTTCCCTTCCCTTCCCGTCTCTTCCTTTCCCTTCCCTACCTTTCCCTTCTCTCACCTTCCCTTCCCACACCTTCCCTCCCTTCCCGCAACTTCCCTTCCCGCATCATCCATTCCCACACCTTCCCTTCCCTCATCGTCCATTCCCACACCTTCCCTTCCCTTCCCTTCTCTTCGCGCACCTTCCCTTCCCTTTCCTTCCCTTCCCCTTCCCATCCCTTCCCTTCCCGCACCTTCCCTTCCCGCACCTTCCCTTCCCTTCCCTTCCCGCACCTTCCCTTCCCTTCCCTTCCCTTCCCTTCCCTTCCCTTCCCTTCCCCCACCTCCCTTCCCTTCCCTTCCCTTCCCTTCCCTTCCCTTCCCTTCCCTTCCCGCACCTTCCCTCCCTTCCCTCCTTCCCTTCCCTTCCCTTCCCTTCCCTTCCCTTCCCTTCCCTTCCCTTCCCTTCCCTTCCTTCTTTTCCATTCCCTTCCCTTCCCTTCCCTTCCCTTCCCCTTCCCTTCCCTTCCCTTCCCTTCCCTTCCCTTCCATTCCCTTCCCTTCCCTACCTTTCCCTCCTCTCACCTTCCCTTCCCGCAACTCCCTTCCCTTCCGCACCTTCCCTTCCCTCACCTTCCATGTCCACACCTTCCCTTCCGTTCCCTTCTCTTCCCGCACCTTCCCTTCCCTTCCCGCACCTTCCCTTCCCGCACCTTCCCTTCCCTTCCCTTCCGTTCCCTTCCCTTCCCTTCCCTTCCCTTCCCTTCCCTCCCCATCCCATCCCTTCCCTCCCCGCATCTTTACCTTCCCGCACCTTCCCTTCCCTTCCCGCACCTTCCCTTCCCACACCTTCCCTTCCCGCACCTTCCCGCACCTTCCCTCACCTTTCCTTCTGGTACCTTCCTCCACCTTCCCTTCACTTCCTGCACATTCCCTTCCCTTCCCGCAACTTCCCTTACCTTCCCGCACATTCCTTTCCCGCAAGTTCAAGCACCTTCCCGCAATTTCCCTTCCCTTCCCTTCCTTACCTTCCTTTCCCTTCGCTTCCCTTCCCTTCCCTTCCCACAAATTCCTGCACTTTCATGCACCTTACCTTCACGCACCTTCCCGTACCTTCCCTTCATGCACATTCCCGCACCTTCCCGCACCTTCCCGCAAATTCCCACACTTTCATTTCCTTTCCCGCAACTTCCCTTCCCTTCCCTTCCCTTCCCTTCCTTTCCCTTCCCATCCCTTCCCTTCCCGCATATTTACTTTCCCGCAACTTCCCTTCCCTTCCCTTCCCTTCCCTTCCCTTCCCTTCCCTTCCCTTCCCTTCCCTTCCCTTCCCTTCCCTTCATTCCCTTCCCTTCCCTTCCCTTCCCTTCCCTTCCCTTCCCTTCCCTTCCCTTCCCTTCCCTTCCCTTCCCTTCCCTTCCCTTCCCTTCCCTTCCCTTCCCTTCGTTCCCATCCCTTCCCTTCATCTCCCGCACCTTCCCGCAGCTTCCTGCACTTTCACGCACCTTCCCTTCATGCACCTTCTCCTACCTTCCCTTCCCGCAACTTTCCTTCCCTTCCGGCACTTTCCCTCCCCGCAACTTCCTTCCCTTTCCTTCCTTTCCCTTCCCTTCCCTTCCCTTCCCTTCCCTTCCCTTCCCTTCCCTTCCCTTCCCTTCCCTTCCCTTCCCTTCCCTTACCTGCCCTTCCCTTCCCGCACCTTCCCGCACCTTCCCGCACCTTCCCGCACCTTCCCGCACCTTCGCTTCCCTTCACTTCCCTTCCCTTCCCTTCCCTTCCTCTCCCTTCCCTTCCCTTCCCTTCCCTTCCCTTCCCTTCCCTTCCTTTCCCTTCCCTTTCCTTCCCTCCCATTCCCATCCCTTCCCTCCCCGCAGTTTTACCTTCCCGCACCTTCCCTTCCCTTCCCTTCCATTCCCTTCCCTTCCCTTCCCTTCCGCACCTTCCCGCACCTTCCCGCACCTTCCCGCACCTTCCCGCACCTTCCCACACCTTCCTTTCCCGTACCTTCCTTTCACTTCCCTTCCCTTCCCCTTCCCTTTCCTTCCTTTCCCTTCCCTTCCCTTCCCTTCCCTTCTCTTCCCTTCCCTTCCCTTCCCTTCCCTTCCCTTCCCTTCCCTTCCCTTCCCGCACCTTCGCGCACCTTTCCCGCACCTTCCCGCACCTTCACTTCCCTTCCCTTCCCATGCCATACCTTCCCTTCCCTTCCCGCACCTTCCCTTCCCGCACCTTCCCTTCCCTTCCCTTCCCTTCCAATCCCTTCCCTTCCCGCACCTTCCCTTCCCGCAACTTCCCTTCCCCCACCTTCCCTTCCCGTCCCTTCCCTTCCCTTCCCTTCCCTTCCCTTCCCTTCCCTCCCCTCCCCTTCCCATCCCTTCCCTTCACCTCCCGCACCTTCCCGCAGCTTCCTGCACTTTCAGGCACCTTCCCTTCATGAACCTTCTCCTACCTTCCCTTCCCGCAACTTTCCTTCCTTTCCTGCACTTTCCCTACCCGCACCTTCCTTCACTTTCCTTCCTTTCCCTTCCCTTCCCTTCCCTTCCCTTCCCTTCCCTTCCCTTCCCTTCCCGCACCTTCCCTTCCCGCACCTTCCCTTGCCGCACCTTCCCTAACCTTCCCTTCCCTTCCCGCACCTTCCTGCACCTTCCCGCACCTTCCCGCACCTTCCCGCACCTTCCCTTCCTGCACCTTCCCTTCCCGCACCTTCCCTTCCCTTCCCTTCCCGCACCTTCCCTTCCCTTCGTTTCCCTTCCCTTCCCTTCCCTTCCCTTCCCTTCCCTTCCCTTCCCTTCCCTTCCCTTCCCTTCCCGCACCTTCCCTTCCCGCACCTTCCCTTCCCCCACCTTCGGTTCTCTTCCCTTCCCTTCCCTTCCCTTCCCTTCCCTTCCCTTCCCTTCCCTTCCTTCCCTTCCCTTCCCTTCCCTTCCCTTCCCTTCCCTTCCCTTCCCTTCCCTTACCTGCCCTTCCCTTCCCGCACCTTCCCGCACCTTCCCGCACCTTCCCGCACCTTCGCTTCCCTTCACTTCCCTTCCCTTCCCTTCCCTTCCTCTCCCTTCCCTTCCCTTCCCTTCCCTTCCCTTCCCTTCCCTTCCTTCCCTTCATTCCCTTCCCTTCCTTCCCTTCCCTTCCCTTCCCTTCCCTTCCCTTCCCTTCCCTTCCTTCCCTTCCCTTCCCTTCCCTTCCCTTCCCTTCCCTTCCCTTCCCTTCGTTCCCATCCCTTCCCTTCATCTCCCGCACCTTCCCGCAGCTTCCTGCACTTTCACGCACCTTCCCTTCATGCACCTTCTCCTACCTTCCCTTCCCGCAACTTTCCTTCCCTTCCGGCACTTTCCCTCCCCGCAACTTCCTTCCCTTTCCTTCCTTTCCCTTCCCTTCCCTTCCCTTCCCTTCCCTTCCCTTCCCTTCCCTTCCCTTCCCTTCCCTTCCCTTCCCTTACCTGCCCTTCCCTTCCCGCACCTTCCCGCACCTTCCCGCACCTTCCCGCACCTTCCCGCACCTTCGCTTCCCTTCACTTCCCTTCCCTTCCCTTCCCTTCCTCTCCCTTCCCTTCCCTTCCCTTCCCTTCCCTTCCCTTCCCTTCCTTTCCTTCCCTTTCCTTCCCTCCCATTCCCATCCCTTCCCTCCCCGCAGTTTTACCTTCCCGCACCTTCCCTTCCCTTCCCTTCCCATTCCCTTCCCTTCCCTTCCCTTCCCGCACCTTCCCGCACCTTCCCGCACCTTCCCGCACCTTCCCGCACCTTCCCACACCTTCCTTTCCGTACCTTCCTTTCACTTCCTTCCCTTCCCTTCCCTTTCCTTCCTTTCCCTTTCCTTCCCTTCCCTTCCTTCCCTTCCCTTCCCTTCCTTCCCTTCCCTTCCCTTCCCGCACCTTCGCGCACCTTCCCCGCACCTTCCCGCACCTTCACTTCCCTTCCCTTCCCATGCCATACCTTCCCTTCCCTTCCCGCACCTTCCCTTCCCGCACCTTCCCTTCCCTTCCCTTCCCTTCCAATCCCTTCCCTTCCCGCACCTTCCCTTCCCGCACCTTCCCTTCCCCCACCTTCCCTTCCCTTCCCTTCCCTCCCTTCCCTTCCCTTCCCTCCCCTCCGCTTCCCATCCCTTCCCTTCACCTCCCGCACCTTCCCGCAGCTTCCTGCACTTTCAGGCACCTTCCCTTCATGAACCTTCTCCTACCTTCCCTTCCCGCAACTTTCCTTCCTTTCCTGCACTTTCCCTACCCGCACCTTCCTTCACTTTCCTTCCTTTCCCTTCCCTTCCCTTCCCTTCCCTTCCCTTCCTTCCCTTCCCTTCCCTTCCCTTCCCTTCCCTTCCCGCACCTTCCTTCCCGCACCTTCCCTTGCCGCACCTTCCCTAACCTTCCCTTCCCTTCCCGCACCTTCCTGCACCTTCCCGCACCTTCCCGCACCTTCCCGCACCTTCCCTTCCTGCACCTTCCCTTCCCGCACCTTCCCTTCCCTTCCCTTCCCGCACCTTCCCTTCCCTTCGTTTCCCTTCCCTTCCCTTCCCTTCCCTTCCCTTCCCTTCCCTTCCCTTCCCTTCCCTTCCCTTCCCGCACCTTCCCTTCCCGCACCTTCCCTTCCCCCACCTTCGGTTCTCTTCCCTTCCCTTCCCTTCCCTTCCCTTCCCTTCCCTTCCCTTCCCTTCCCTTCCCTTCCCTTCCCTTCCCTTCCCTTCCCTTCCCTTTCCTTCCCTTACCTGCCCTTCCCTTCCCGCACCTTCCCGCACCTTCCCGCACCTTCCCGCACCTTCGCTTCCCTTCACTTCCCTTCCCTTCCCTTCCCTTCCTCTCCCTTCCCTTCCCTTCCCTTCCCTTCCCTTCCCTTCCCTTCCTTTCCCTTCCCTTTCCTTCCCTCCCATTCCCATCCCTTCCCTCCCCGCAGTTTTACCTTCCCGCACCTTCCCTTCCCTTCCCTTCCATTCCCTTCCCTTCCCTTCCCTTCCCGCACCTTCCCGCACCTTCCCGCACCTTCCCGCACCTTCCCGCACCTTCCCACACCTTCCTTTCCCGTACCTTCCTTTCACTTCCCTTCCCTTCCCTTCCCTTTCCTTCCTTTCCCTTCCCTTCCCTTCCCTTCCCTTCCCTTCCCTTCCCTTCCCTTCCCTTCCCGCACCTTCGCGCACCTTCCCGCACCTTCCCGCACCTTCACTTCCCTTCCCTTCCCATGCCATACCTTCCCTTCCCTTCCCGCACCTTCCCTTCCCGCACCTTCCCTTCCCTTCCCTTCCCTTCCAATCCCTTCCCTTCCCGCACCTTCCCTTCCCGCACCTTCCCTTCCCCCACCTTCCCTCCCTTCCCTTCCCTTCCCTTCCCTTCCCTCCCCTCCCCTTCCCATCCCTTCCCTTCACCTCCCGCACCTTCCCGCAGCTTCCTGCACTTTCAGGCACCTTCCCTTCATGAACCTTCTCCTACCTTCCCTTCCCGCAACTTTCCTTCCTTTCCTGCACTTTCCCTACCCGCACCTTCCTTCACTTTCCTTCCTTTCCCTTCCCTTCCCTTCCCTTCCCTTCCCTTCCCTTCCCTTCCCTTCCCTTCCCTTCCCTTCCCTTCCCTTCCCTTCCCTTCCCTTCCCTTCCCGCACCTTCCTTCCCGCACCTTCCCTTCCCGCACCTTCCCTAACCTTCCCTTCCCTTCCCGCACCTTCCCTGCACCTTCCCGCACCTTCCCGCACCTTCCCGCACCTTCCCTTCCTGCACCTTCCCTTCCCGCACCTTCCCTTCCCTTCCCTTCCCGCACCTTCCCCTTCCCTTCGTTTCCCTTCCCTTCCCTTCCCTTCCCTTTCCTTCCCTTCCCTTCCCTCCCGCACCTTCCCTTCCCGCACCTTCCCTTCCCCACCTTCGGTTCTCTTCCCTTCCCTTCCCTTCCCTTCCCTTCCCTTCCCTTCCCCTTCCCTTCCCTTCCCTTCCCTTCCCTTCCCTTCCCTTCCCCCTTCCCTTCCCTTCCCTACCCTTCCCTTCCCTTCCTTCCTTCCTTCCCTTCCCTTCTCTTCCCTTCCCTTCCCTTCCCTTCCTTTCCCTTCCCTTCCCTTCCCTTCCCTCCCCTTCCCATTCCTTCCCTCCTTGCAGTTTTAACTTCCGTTCCCTTCCCTTCCCTTCCCTTCCCTTCCCTTCCTTCCCTTCCCTTCCCTTCCCTTCCCTTCCCTTCCCTTCCCTTCCCGCACCTTCCCGCACCTTCCCGCACCTTCCCGCACCTTCCCACACCTTCCTTTCCCACACCTTCACTTCTCTTCCCTTCCCTTCCCTTCCCGCACCTTCCCGCACCTTCCCGCACCTTCCCGCACCTTCCCTTCCAATCCGGTCCATTCCCTTCCCTTCCCACACCTTCTCTTCCCACACCTTCCCTTCCCTTCCCTTCCCTTCCCTCCCCTTCCCTTCCCTCCCTTCACTTCTCTTCCCGCACCTTCCTGCACCTTCCCGCACCTTCCCTTCCCTTCCCGCACATTCTTTCCCGCAAGTTCAAGCACCTTCACGCAATTTCCCTTACATTCCCTTCCCTTCCCTTCATTTCCCTTCCCTTCCCTTTTCTTCCCTTCCTTTCCCGCACCTTCCCGCACCTTCCTGCACTTTCATGCACCTTACCTTCACGCACCTTCCCGTACCTTCCCTTCCTGCACCTCCCGCACCTTCCCGCACCTTCCCACACATTCCCACACCTTCATTTCCCTTCCCTTCCTTTCTCTTCCCTTCCCTTCCCTTCCCTTCCCTTCCCTTCCCTTCCCTTCCCTTCCCTTCCCTTCCCTTCCCTTCCCTTCCCTTCCCTTCCCTTCCCTTCGTTCCCATCCCTTCCCTTCACCTCCCGCACCTTCCCTCAGCTTCCTGCTCTTTCACGCACCTTCCCTTCACGCACCTTTTCGTACCTTCCCTTCCCGCACTTTCCTTCCCTTCCTGCAATTTCCCTACCCACACCTTCCTTCCCTTCCCTTCCCTTCCCTTCCCTTCCCTTCCCTTCCCTTCCCCTTCCCTTCCCTTCCCTTCCCTTCCCCTTCCCTTCCCTTCCCTTCCCTTCCCTTCCCGCACCTTCCCTTCCCGCACCTTCCCTAACCTTCCCTTCCCTTCCCGCACCTTCCTGCACCTTCCCGCACCTTCCCGCACCTTCCCGCACCTTCCCTTCCTGCACCTTCCCTTCCCGCACCTTCCCTTCCCTTCCCTTCCCGCACCTTCCCTTCCCTTCGTTTCCCTTCCCTTCCCTTCCCTTCCTTCCCTTCCCGCACCTTCCCTTCCCGCACCTTCCCTTCCCGCACCTTCCCTTCCCCCACCTTCGGTTCTCTTCCCTTCCCTTCCCTTCCCTTCCCTTCCCTTCCCTTCCCTTCCCTTCCCTCCCTTCCCTTCCCTTCCCTACCCTTCCCTTCCCTTCCCTTCCCTTCCCTTCCCTTCCCTTCTCTTCCCTTCCCTTCCCTTCCCTTCCTTTCCCTTCCCTTCCCTTCCCTTCCCTCCCCTTCCCATTCCTTCCCTCCTTGCAGTTTTAACTTCCGTTCCCTTCCCTTCCCTTCCTTCCCTTCCCTTCCCTTCCCTTCCCTTCCCTTCCCTTCCCTTCCCTTCCCTTCCCTTCCCTTCCCTTCCCGCACCTTCCCGCACCTTCCCGCACCTTCCTTTCCCACACCTTCACTTCTCTTCCCTTCCCTTCCCTTCCCGCACCTTCCCGCACCTTCCCGCACCTTCCCGCACCTTCCCTTCCAATCCGGTCCATTCCCTTCCCTTCCCACACCTTCTCTTCCCACACCTTCCCTTCCCTTCCCTTCCCTTCCCTTCCCTTCCCTTCCCTCCCTTCCCTTCCCTCCCTTCACTTCTCTTCCCGCACCTTCCTGCACCTTCCCGCACCTTCCCTTCCCTTCCCGCACATTCCTTTCCCGCAAGTTCAAGCACCTTCACGCAATTTCCCTTACATTCCCTTCCCTTCCCTTCATTTCCCTTCCCTTCCCTTTTTCTTCCCTTCCTTTCCCGCACCTTCCCGCACCTTCCTGCACTTTCATGCACCTTACCTTCACGCACCTTCCCGTACCTTCCCTTCCTGCACCCTCCCGCACCTTCCCGCACCTTCCCACACATTCCCACACCTTCATTTCCCTTCCCTTCCTTTCTCTTCCCTTCCCTTCCCTTCCCTTCCCTTCCCTTCCCTTCCCTTCCCTTCCCTTCCCTTCCCTTCCCTTCCCTTCCCTTCCCTTCCCTTCCCTTCCCTTCCCTTCCCTTCGTTCCCATCCCTTCCCTTCACCTCCCGCACCTTCCCTCAGCTTCCTCCTCTTTCACGCACCTTCCCTTCACGCACCTTTTCGTACCTTCCCTTCCCGCACCTTTCCTTCCCTTCCTGCAATTTCCCTACCCACACCTTCCTTCCCTTCCCTTCCCTTCCCTTCCCTTCCCTTCCCTTCCCTTCCCTTCCCTTCCCTTCCCTTCCCGCACCTTGCCGCACTTTCCCGCACCTTCCCGCACCTTCCCTTCCCTTCCCATGCCATACATTCCCTTCCCTTCCCGCACCTTCCCGTCCCACAACTTCCCTTCACTTCCCTTCCCGCACCTTCCAATCCCTTCCCTTCCCGCACCTTCCCTTCCCGCACCTTCCCGTCTCTTCCTTTCCCTTCCCAACCTTTCCCTTCTCTCACCTTCCCTTCCCGCAACTTCCCCTGCCTTCCCGCACCTTCCCTTCCCGCATCATCCATTCTCACACCTTCCCTTCCCTCATCTTCCATTCCCTCACCTTCCCTTCCCTTCCCTTCTCTTCCCGCACCTTCCCTTCCCTTCCCTTCTCTTCCCTTCCCTTCCCTTCCCTTCCCATCCCTTCCCTTCCCTTCCCTTCCCTTCCCTTCCCTTCCCTTCCCTTCCCTTCCCTTCCCTTCCCTTCCCTTCCCTTCCTTTCCCATCCCTTCCCTCCCCGCATCTTACCTTCCCGCACCTTCCCTTCCCTTCCCGCACCTTCCCTTCCCGCACCTTCCCTTCCGCACCTTCCCTTCCCTTCCGGTCCCTTCCCTTCCATCCCTTCCCTTCCCGCACTTCCCTTCCCGCACCTCCTCTTCCCTTCCCTTCCCTTCACTTCCCTTCCCTTCCCTTCCCTTCCCTTCCCTTCCCTTCCCTTCCCTTCCCTTCCCTTCCCTTTCCTTCCCTTACCACACCTTCCCTTCCCTTCCCTTCCCTTCCCTTCCCTTCCTTCCCTTCCCTTTCCTTCCCTTCCCTTCCCTTTCCTTCCCTTCCCTTCCCGCACCTTCCCGCACCTTCCCGCACCTTCCCGCACCTTCCCGCACCTTCCCGCACCTTCCCCCACCTTCCCTTCCCTTCACTTCCCTTCCCTTACCATGCCATACCTTCCCTTCCCTTCCCGCACCTTCCCTTCCCGCACCTTCCCTTCCCTTCCCTTCCCTTCCAATCCCTTCCCTTCCCGCACCTTCCCTTCCCGCACCTTCCCTTCCCCCACCTTCCCTACCCTTCCCTTCCTTTCCCTTCCCTTCCCTTCCCTTCCCTTCCCTTCCCTTCCCGTCACTTCCTTTCCTTCCCTACCTTTCCCTTCTCTCACCTTCCCTTCCCGCCACCTTCCCCTCCCTGCCCGCACCTTCCCTTCCCGCATCATCCATTCCCACACCTTCCCTTCCCTTCCCTTCTCTTCCCGCACCTTCCCTTCCCTTCCCTTCCCTTCCCTCCCTTCCCTTCCCTTCCTTCCCTTCCCGCACCTTCCTTCCCTTCCCTTCCCTTCCCTTCCCGCACCTTCCCGCACCTTCCCTTCCCTTCTCTTCCCGCACCTTCGCTTCCCTTCTCTTCCCTTCCCTTCCCTTCCCTTCCCTTCCCTTCCCTTCGTTTCCCTTCCCTTCCCTTCCCTTCCCGCACCTTCCCGCACCTTCCCTTCCCGCACCTTCCCTTCCCGCACCTTCTCTTCCCTTCCCTTCCCTTCCCTTCCCTTCCTTTCCCTTCCCTTCCCTTCCCTTCTCTTCCCTTCCCTCCCTTCCCTTCCCTTCCCTTCCCTTCCCTTCCCTTCCCTTCCCTTCCCTTCCCTACCCTTCCCTTCCCTTCCCTTCCCTTCCCTTCCCTTCCCTTCTCTTCCCTTCCCTTCCCTTCCCTTCCTTTCCCTTCCCTTCCCTTCCCTCCCCTTCCCATTCCTTCCCTCCTTGCATTTTTAACTTCCGTTCCCTTCCCTTCCCTTCCCTTCCCTTCCCTTCCCTTCCCGCACCTTCCCGCAACTTCCCGCACCTTCCCGCACCTTCCCACACCTTCCTTTCCCACACCTTCACTTCTCTTCCCTTCCCTTCCCTTCCCGCACCTTCCCGCACCTTCCCGCACCTTCCCGCACCTTCCCTTCCAATCCGGTCCATTCCCTTCCCTTCCCACACCTTCTCTTCCCACACCTTCCCTTCCCTTCCCTTCCCTTCCCTTCCCTTCCCTTCCCTTCCCTTCCCTTCCCTTCCCTCCCCTTCCCTTCCCTCCCTTCACTTCTCTTCCCGCACCTTCCTGCACCTTCCCGCACCTTCCCTTCCCTTCCCGCACATTCCTTTCCCGCAAGTTCAAGCACCTTCACGCAATTTCCCTTACATTCCCTTCCCTTCCCTTCATTTCCCTTCCCTTCCCTTTTCTTCCCTTCCTTTCCCGCACCTTCCCGCACCTTCCTGCACTTTCATGCACCTTACCTTCACGCACCTTCCCGTACCTTCCCTTCCTGCACCTCCCGCACCTTCCCGCACCTTCCCACACATTCCCACACCTTCATTTCCCTTCCCTTCCTTTCTCTTCCCTTCCCTTCCCTTCCCTTCCCTTCCCTTCCCTTCCCTTCCCTTCCCTTCCCTTCCCTTCCCTTCCCTTCCCTTCGTTCCCATCCCTTCCCTTCACCTCCCGCACCTTCCCTCAGCTTCCTGCTCTTTCACGCACCTTCCCTTCACGCACCTTTTCGTACCTTCCCTTCCCGCACCTTTCCTTCCCTTCCTGCAATTTCCCTACCCACACCTTCCTTCCCTTCCCTTCCCTTCCCTTCCCTTCCCTTCCCTTCCCTTCCCTTCCCTTCCCTTCCCTTCCCTTCCCTTCCCTTCCCTTCCCTTCCCTTCCCGCACCTTCCCTAACCTTCCCTTCCCTTCCCGCACCTTCCTGCACCTTCCCGCACCTTCCCGCACCTTCCCGCACCTTCCCTTCCTGCACCTTCCCTTCCCGCACCTTCCCTTCCCTTCCCTTCCCGCACCTTCCCTTCCCTTCGTTTCCCTTCCCTTCCCTTCCCTTCCCTTCCCTTCCCTTCCCGCACCTTCCCTTCCCGCACCTTCCCTTCCCGCACCTTCCCTTCCCCCACCTTCGGTTCTCTTCCCTTCCCTTCCCTTCCCTTCCCTTCCCTTCCCTTCCCTTCCCTTCCCTTCCCTTCCCTTCCCTTCCCTTCCCTTCCCTTCCCTTCCCTACCCTTCCCTTCCCTTCCCTTCCCTTCCCTTCCCTTCCCTTCTCTTCCCTTCCCTTCCCTTCCCTTCCTTTCCCTTCCCTTCCCTTCCCTTCCCTCCCCTTCCCATTCCTTCCCTCCTTGCAGTTTTAACTTCCGTTCCCTTCCCTTCCCTTCCCTTCCCTTCCCTTCCCTTCCCTTCCCTTCCCTTCCCTTCCCTTCCCTTCCCTTCCCTTCCCTTCCCTTCCCGCACCTTCCCGCACCTTCCCGCACCTTCCCGCACCTTCCTTTCCCACACCTTCACTTCTCTTCCCTTCCCTTCCCTTCCCGCACCTTCCCGCACCTTCCCGCACCTTCCCGCACCTTCCCTTCCAATCCGGTCCATTCCCTTCCCTTCCCACACCTTCTCTTCCCACACCTTCCCTTCCTTTCCCTTCCCTTCCCTTCCCTTCCCTTCCCTTCCCTCCCCTTCCCTTCCCTCCCTTCACTTCTCTTCCCGCACCTTCCTGCACCTTCCCGCACCTTCCCTTCCCTTCCCGCACATTCCTTTCCCGCAAGTTCAAGCACCTTCACGCAATTTCCCTTACATTCCCTTCCCTTCCCTTCATTTCCCTTCCCTTCCCTTTTCTTCCCTTCCTTTCCCGCACCTTCCCGCACCTTCCTGCACTTTCATGCACCTTACCTTCACGCACCTTCCCGTACCTTCCCTTCCTGCACCTCCCGCACCTTCCCGCACCTTCCCACACATTCCCACACCTTCATTTCCCTTCCCTTCCTTTCTCTTCCCTTCCCTTCCCTTCCCTTCCCTTCCCTTCCCTTCCCTTCCCTTCCCTTCCCTTCCCTTCCCTTCCCTTCCCTTCCCTTCCCTTCCCTTCCCTTCCCTTCCCTTCCCTTCCCTTCGTTCCCATCCCTTCCCTTCACCTCCCGCACCTTCCCTCAGCTTCCTGCTCTTTCACGCACCTTCCCTTCCCGCACCTTTTCGTACCTTCCCCTCCCGCACTTTTCCTTCCCTTCCTGCAATTTCCCTACCCACACCTTCCTTCCCTTCCCTTCCCTTCCCTTCCCTTCCCTTCCCTTCCCTTCCCTTCCCTTCCCTTCCCGCACCTTGCCGCACTTTCCCGCACCTTCCCGCACCTTCCCTTCCCTTCCCATGCCATACATTCCCTTCCCTTCCCGCACCTTCCCTTCCCACAACTTCCCTTCACTTCCCTTCCCGCACCTTCCAATCCCTTCCCTTCCCACACCTTCCCTTCCCGCACCTTCCCGTCTCTTCCTTTCCCTTCCCAACCTTTCCCTTCTCTCACCTTCCCTTCCCGCAACTTCCCCTGCCTTCCCGCACCTTCCCTTCCCGCATCATCCATTCTCACACCTTCCCTTCCCTCATCTTCCATTCCCTCACCTTCCCTTCCCTTCCCTTCTCTTCCCGCACCTTCCCTTCCCTTCCCTTCTCTTCCCTTCCCTTCCCTTCCCTTCCCATCCCTTCCCTTCCCTTCCCTTCCCTTCCCTTCCCTTCCCTTCCCTTCCCTTCCCTTCCTTTCCCATCCCTTCCCTCCCCGCATCTTTACCTTCCCGCACCTTCCCTTCCCTTCCCGCACCTTCCCTTCCCGCACCTTCCCTTCCCGCACCTTCCCTTCCCTTCCGGTCCCTTCCCTTCCATCCCTTCCCTTCCCGCACCTTCCCTTCCCGCACCTCCTCTTCCCTTCCCTTCCCTTCCCTTCCCTTCCCTTCCCTTCCCTTTCCTTCCCTTACCACACCTTCCCTTCCCTTCCCTTCCCTTCCCTTCCCTTCCCTTTCCTTCCCTTCCCTTCCCTTCCCTTCCCACACCTTCCCGCACCTTCCCGCACCTTCCCTTCGCTTCCCGCACCTTCCTTTCCCGCACCTTCCCTTCTCTTCCCTTCCCTTCCCTTCCCTACCCTTCCCTTCCCTTCCCTTCCCTTCCCTTCCCTTCCCTTCCCTTCCATTCCCGTCCCTTCCCTTGCCTTCCCTTCCCTTCCCTTCCCACACCTTCTCTTCCCACACCTTCCCTTCCCTTCCCTTCCCTTCCCTTCCCTTCCCTTCCCTTCCCTTCCCTTCCCTTCCCTTCCCTTCCCTTCCCTTCTCGCACCTTCCCTTCCCTTCCCTTCCCTTCCCTCCCTTCACTTCCCTTCCCGCACCTTCCCGCAACTTCCCGCACCTTCCCGCACCTTCCCTTCCCGCACCTTCCCTTACCGCAACTTCCCTTCCCGCACCTTCCCTTCCCTTCCCGCACATTGCTTTACCACACCTTCCCTCCCAGCACGTTCCCTTCCCTTTCGTTCCGTACCCTTCCCTTCCCTTCCCCTTCCCTTCCCTTCCCTTCCCTTCCCTTCCCTTCCCTTCCCTTCCCTTCCCTTCCCTTCCCTTCCCTTCCCTTCCCCCACCTTCCCTTCCCTTCCCTTCCCTTCCCTTCCCTTCCCTTCCCTTCCTTCCTTCCCTTCCCCTCCCTTCCCTTCCCGTCCCTTCCCTTCCCTTCCCTTCCCTTCCCGTCTCTTCCTTTCCCTTCCCAACCTTTCCCTTCTCTCACCTTCCATTTCCACACCTTCCCTTCCCTTCCTTTCCCTTCCCTTCCCTTCCCTCCCCTTCCCATCCCTTCCCTCCCCGCATCTTTACCTTCCCGCGCCTTCCCTTCACTTCCCGCACCTTCCCTTCCCACACCTTCTCTTCCCGCACCTTCCCGCACCTTCCCTTCCCTTCCCTTCCCTTCCCTTCCCTTCCCTTCCCTTCTCTTCCCTTCCCTTCCCTTCCCTTCCCTTCCCTTCCCTTCCTTTCCCTTCCCTTTCCTTCCCTCCCATTCCCATCCCTTCCCTCCCCGCAGTTTTACCTTCCCGCACCTTCCCTTCCCTTCCCTTCCATTCCCTTCCCTTCCCTTCCCTTCCCGCACCTTCCCGCACCTTCCCGCACCTTCCCGCACCTTCCCGCACCTTCCCTTCCCTTCCCACACCTTCCTTTCCCTTCCCTTCCCTTCCCTTCCCTTCCCTTCCCTTCCCTTCCCTTCCCTTCCCTTCCCTTCCCTTCCCTTCCCTTCCCTTCCCTTCCCTTCCCTTCCCTTCCCTTCCCTTCCCTTCCCTTCCCTTCCCTTCCCTTCCCTTCCCTTCCCTTCCCTTCCCTTCCTGCACCTTCGCGCACCTTCCCGCACATTCCCGCACCTTCACTTCCCTTCCCTTCCCATGCCATACCTTCCCTTCCCTTCCCGCACTTTCCCTTCCCGCACCTTCCCTTCCCCCACCTTCCCTTCCCTTCCCTTCCCTTCCCTTCCCTTCCCTTCCCTCCCCTCCCCTTCCCATCCCTTCCCTTCACCTCCCGCACCTTCCCGCAGCTTCCTGCACTTTCAGGCACCTTCCCTTCATGAACCTTCTCCTACCTTCCCTTCCCGCAACTTTCCTTCCTTTCCTGCACTTTCCCTACCCGCACCTTCCTTCACTTTCCTTCCTTTCCCTTCCCTTCCTTCCCTTCCCTTCCCTTCCCTTCCCTTCCTTCCCTTCCCTTCCCTTCCCTTCCCTTCCCTTCCCTTCCCTTCCCTTCCCTTCCCTTCCCTTCCCGCACCTTCCCTAACCTTCCCTTCCCTTCCCGCACCTTCCTGCACCTTCCCGCACCTTCCCGCACCTTCCCGCACCTTCCCTTCCTGCACCTTCCCTTCCCGCACCTTCCCTTCCCTTCCCTTCCCGCACCTTCCCTTCCCTTCTTTTTCCTTCCCTTCCCTTCCCTTCCCTTCCCTTCCCTTCCCTTCCCTTCCCGCACCTTCCCTTCCCGCACCTTCCCTTCCCCCCACCTTCGGTTCTCTTCCCGCACCTTCCCTTCCCTTCCCTTCCCTTCCCTTCCCTTCCCTTCCCTTCCCTTCCCTTCCCTTCCCTTCCCTTCCCTTCCCTTCCCTTCCCTTACCTTCCCTTCCCTTCCCTTCCCGTCCCTTCCCGCATCTTCCCTTCCCGCACCTTCCCTTCCCTTCCCTTCCCTTCCCTTCCCGTCTCTTCCTTTCCCTTCCCTACCTTTCCCTTCTCTCACCTTCCCTTCCCACACCTTCCCCTCCCTTCCCGCAACTCCCCTTCCCGCATCATCCATTCCCACACCTTCCCTTCCCTCATCGTCCATTCCCACACCTTCCCTTCCCTTCCCTTCTCTTCGCGCACCTCCTTCCCTTCCCTTCCCTTCCCTTCCCTTCCCTTCCCATCCCTTCCCTTCCCGCACCTTCCCTTCCCGCACCTTCCCTTCCCGCACCTTCCCGCACCTTCCCTTCCCTTCCCTTCCCTTCCCTTCCCTTCCCTTCCCTTCCCTTCCCCCACCTTCCCTTCCCTTCCCTTCCCTTCCCTTCCCTTCCCTTCCCTTCCCTTCCCGCACCTTCCCTTCCCTTCCCGCACCTTCCCTTCCCGCACCTTCCCTTCCCTTCCCTTCCCTTCCCTTCCCTTCCCTTCCCTTCCCTTCCCTTCCCTTCCCTTCCCTTCCCTTCCCTTCTTTTCCATTCCCTTCCCTTCCCTTCCCTTCCCTTCCCTTCCCTTCCATTCCCTTCCCTTCCCTACCTTTCCCTCCTCTCACCTTCCCTTCCCGCAACTTCCCTTCCCTTCCGCACCTTCCCTTCCCTCACCTTCCATGTCCACACCTTCCCTTCCGTTCCTTCTCTTCCCGCACCTTCCCTTCCCTTCCCGCACCTTCCCTTCCGGCACCTTCCCTTCCCTTCCCTTCCGTTCCCTTCCCTTCCCTTCCCTTCCCTTCCCTTCCCTTCCCTTCCCTCCCCATCCCATCCCTTCCCTCCCCGCATCTTTACCTTCCCGCACCTTCCCTTCCCTTCCCGCACCTTCCCTTCCCACACCTTCCCTTCCCGCACCTTCCCGCACCTTCCCGCACCTTCCCTTCTGGTACCTTCCTCCACCTTCCCTTCACTTCCTGCACATTCCCTTCCCTTCCCGCAACTTCCCTTACCTTCCCGCACATTCCTTTCCCGCAAGTTCAAGTACCTTCCCGCAATTTCCCTTCCCTTCCCTTCCCTTACCTTCCTTTCCCTTCGCTTCCCTTCCCTTCCCTTCCCACAAATTCCTGCACTTTCATGCACCTTACCTTCACGCACCTTCCCGTACCTTCCCTTCCTGCACCTTCCCGCACCTTCCCGCACCTTCCCGCAAATTCCCACACTTTCATTTCCTTTTCCGCAACTTCCCTTCCCTTCCCTTCCCTTCCCTTCCCTTCCCTTCCCTTTCTTTCCCTTCCCATCCCTTCCCTTCCCGCATATTTACTTTCCCGCAACTTCCCTTCCCTTCCCTTCCCTTCCCTTCCCTTCCCTTCCCTTCCCTTCATTCCCTTCCCTTCCCTTCCCTTCCCTTCCCTTCCCTTCCCTTCCCTTCCCTTCCCTTCCCTTCCCTTCCCTTCCCTTCCCTTCGTTCCCATCCCTTCCCTTCATCTCCCGCACCTTCCCGCAGCTTCCTGCACTTTCACGCACCTTCCCTTCATGCACCTTCTCCTACCTTCCCTTCCCGCAACTTTCCTTCCCTTCCGGCACTTTCCCTCCCCGCAACTTCCTTCCCTTTCCTTCCTTTCCCTTCCCTTCCCTTCCCTTCCCTTCCCTTCCCTTCCCTTCCCTTACCTGCCCTTCCCTTCCCGCACCTTCCCGCACCTTCCCGCACCTTCCCGCACCTTCCCGCACCTTCGCTTCCCTTCACTTCCCTTCCCTTCCCTTCCCTTCCCCTCCCTTCCCTTCCCCTTCCCTTCCCTTCCCTTCCCTTCCCTTCCCTTCCCTTCCCTTCCTTTCCCTTCCCTTTCCTTCCCTCCCATTCCCATCCCTTCCCTCCCCGCAGTTTTACCTTCCCGCACCTTCCCTTCCCTTCCCTTCCATTCCCTTCCCTTCCCTTCCCTTCCCGCACCTTCCCGCACCTTCCCGCACCTTCCCGCACCTTCCCGCACCTTCCCTTCCCTTCCCACACCTTCCTTTCCCGTACCTTCCTTTCACTTCCCTTCCCTTCCCTTCCCTTTCCTTCCTTTCCCTTCCCTTCCCTTCCCTTCCCTTCCCTTCCCTTCCCTTCCCTTCCCTTCCCTTCCCTTCCCTTCCCGCACCTTCCCTTCCCGCACCTTCCCGCACCTTCCCGCACCATCCCGCACCTTCCCGCACCTTCCCGCACCTTCACTTCCCTTCCCTTCCCATGCCATACCTTCCCTTCCCTTCCCGCACCTTCCCTTCCCGCACCTTCCCTTCCCTTCCCTTCCCTTCCAATCCCTTCCCTTCCCGCACCTTCCCTTCCCGCACCTTCCCTTCCCCCACCTTCCCTTCCCTTCCCTTCCCTTCCCTTCCCTCCCCTCCCCTTCCCATCCCTTCCCTTCACCTCCCGCACCTTCCCGCAGCTTCCTGCACTTTCAGGCACCTTCCCTTCATGAACCTTCTCCTACCTTCCCTTCCCGCAACTTTCCTTCCTTTCCTGCACTTTCCCTACCCGCACCTTCCTTCACTTTCCTTCCTTTCCCTTCCCTTCCCGCACCTTCCCTTCCCTTCCCTTCCCGCACCTTCCCTTCCCTTCCCTTCCCTTCCCGCACCTTCCCTTCCCTTCCCGCACCTTCGCTTCCCGCACCTTCCCTTCCCGCACCTTCCCTAACCTTCCCTTCCCTTCCCGCACCTTCCTGCACCTTCCCGCACCTTCCCGCACCTTCCCGCACCTTCCCTTCCTGCACCTTCCCTTCCCGCACCTTCCCTTCCCTTCCCTTCCCGCACCTTCCCTTCCCCTTCGTTTCCCTTCCCTTCCCTTCCCTTCCCTTCCCTTCCCGCACCTTCCCTTCCCGCACCTTCCCTTCCCGCACCTTCCCTTCCCCCACCTTCGGTTCTCTTCCCTTCCCTTCCCTTCCCTTCCCTTCCCTTCCCTTCCCTTCCCTTCCCTTCCCTTACCTTCCCTTCCCTTCCCTTCCCGTCCCTTCCCGCACCTTCCCTTCCCTTCCCTTCCCTTCCCGTCTCTTCCTTTCCCTTCCCTACCTTTCCCTTCTCTCACCTTCCCTTCCCACACCTTCCCCTCCCTTCCCGCAACTTCCCTTCCCGCATCATCCATTCCCACACCTTCCCTTCCCTCATCGTCCATTCCCACACCTTCCCTTCCCTTCCCTTCTCTTCGCGCACCTTCCCTTCCCTTCCCTTCCCTTCCCTTCCCTTCCCTTCCCTTCCCTTCCCTTCCCATCCCTTCCCTTCCCGCACCTTCCCTTCCCGCACCTTCCCCTTCCCTTCCCTTCCCTTCCCTTCCCTTCCCTTCCCTTCCCTTCCCTTCCCTTCCCTTCCCTTCCCTTCCCCCACCTTCCCTTCCCTTCCCTTCCCCTCCCTTCCCTTCCCTTCCCTTCCCTTCCCTTCCCGCACCTTCCCTTCCCTTCCCTTCCCTTCCCTTCCCTTCCCTTCCCTTCCCTTCCTTCCCTTCCCTTCCCTTCCCTTCCCTTCTTTTCCATTCCCTTCCCTTCCCTTCCCTTCCCTTCCCTTCCCTTCCCTTCCCTTCCCTTCCCTTCCCTTCCATTCCCTTCCCTTCCCTACCTTTCCCTCCTCTCACCTTCCCTTCCCGCAACTTCCCTTCCCTTCCGCACCTTCCCTTCCCTCACCTTCCATGTCCACACCTTCCCTTCCGTTCCCTTCTCTTCCCGCACCTTCCCTTCCCTTCTCGCACCTTCCCTTCCCGCACCTTCCCTTCCCTTCCCTTCCCTTCCCTTCCGTTCCCTTCCCTTCCCTTCCCTTCCCTTCCCTTCCCTTCCCTCCCCATCCCATCCCTTCCCTCCCCGCATCTTTACCTTCCCGCACCTTCCCTTCCCTTCCCGCACCTTCCCTTCCCACACCTTCCCTTCCAGCACCTTCCCGCACCTTCCCGCACCTTCCCTTCTGGTACCTTCCTCCACCTTCCCTTCACTTCCTGCACATTCCCTTCCCTTCCCGCAACTTCCCTTACCTTCCCGCACATTCCTTTCCCGCAAGTTCAAGCACCTTCCCGCAATTTCCCTTCCCTTCCCTTCCCTTACCTTCCTTTCCCTTCGCTTCCCTTCCCTTCCCTTCCCACAAATTCCTGCACTTTCATGCACCTTACCTTCACGCACCTTCCCGTACCTTCCCTTCCTGCACCTTCCCGCACCTTCCCGCACCTTCCCGCAAATTCCCACACTTTCATTTCCTTTCCCGCAACTTCCCTTCCCTTCCCTTCCCTTCCCTTCCCTTCCCTTCATTCCCTTCCCTTCCCTTCCCTTCCCTTCCCTTCCCTTCCCTTCCCTTCCCTTCCCTTCCCTTCCCTTCCCTTCCCTTCCCTTCGTTCCCATCCCTTCCCTTCATCTCCCGCACCTTCCCGCAGCTTCCTGCACTTTCACGCACCTTCCCTTCATGCACCTTCTCCTACCTTCCCTTCCCGCAACTTTCCTTCCCTTCCGGCACTTTCCCTCCCCGCAACTTCCTTCCCTTTCCTTCCTTTCCCTTCCCTTCCCTTCCCTTCCCTTCCTTTCCCTTCCCTTCCCTTCCCTTACCTGCCCTTCCCTTCCCGCACCTTCCCGCACCTTCCCGCACCTTCCCGCACCTTCGCTTCCCTTCACTTCCCTTCCCTTCCCTTCCCTTCCCCTCCCTTCCCTTCCCTTCCCTTCTCTTCACTTCCCTTCCCTTCCCTTCCCGCACCTTCCCGCACCTTCCCGCACCTTCCCTTTCCGCACTGTCCCTTCCCTTCCCTTCCCTACTCTTCCCTTCCCTTCCCTTCCCCCACCTTCCCTTCCCTTCCCTTCCCTTCCCTTCCCTTCCCTTCCCTTCCCTTCCCTTCCCTTCCCTTCCCTTCCCTTCCCTTCCCTTCCCGCACCTTCCCCTTCCCTTCCCGCACCTTCCCGCACCTTCCCTTCCCTTCGTTCCCATCCCTTCCCTTCATCTCCCGCACCTTCCCGCAGCTTCCTGCACTTTCACGCACCTTCCCTTCATGCACCTTCTCCTACCTTCCCTTCCCGCAACTTTCCTTCCCTTCCGGCACTTTCCCTCCCCGCAACTTCCTTCCCTTTCCTTCCTTTTCCCTTCCCTTCCCTTCCCTTCCCTTCCCTTCCCTTCCCTTCCCTTCCCTTACCTGCCCTTCCCTTCCCGCACCTTCCCGCACCTTCCCGCACCTTCCCGCACCTTCCCGCATCTTCGTTTCCCTTCACTTCCCTTCCCTTCCCTTCCCTTCCCCTCCCTTCCCTTCCCTTCCCTTCCCTTCACTTCCCTTCCCTTCCCTTCCCGCACCTTCCGGCACCTTCCCGCACCTTCCCTTTCCGCACTGTCCCTTCCCTTCCCTTCCCTACCCTTCCCTTCCCTTCCCTTCCCGCACCTTCCCTTCCCTTCCCTTCCCTTCCCTTCCCTTCCCTTCCCGTCTCTTACTTTCCCTTCCCTACCTTTCCCTTCTCTCACCTTCCCTTCCCTTCCCTTCCCTTCCCTTCCCTTCCCATCCCTTCCCTTCCCTTCCCTTCCGTTCCCTTCCCTTCCCTTCCCTTCCCTTCCCTTCCCTTCCCTTCCCTTCCCTTCCCTCCCCATCCCATCCCTTCCCTCCCCGCATCTTTACCTTCCCGCACCTTCCCTTCCCTTCCCGCACCTTCCCTTCCCACACCTTCCCTTCCCGCACCTTCCCGCACCTTCCCGCACCTTCCCTTCTGGTACCTTCCTCCACCTTCCCTTCACTTCCTGCACATTCCCTTCCCTTCCCGCAACTTCCCTTACCTTCCCGCACATTCCTTTCCCGCAAGTTCAAGTACCTTCCCGCAATTTCCCTTCCCTTCCCTTCCCTTACCTTCCTTTCCCTTCGCTTCCCTTCCCTTCCCTTCCCACAAATTCCTGCACTTTCATGCACCTTACCTTCACGCACCTTCCCGTACCTTCCCTTCCTGCACCTTCCCGCACCTTCCCGCACCTTCCCGCAAATTCCCACACTTTCATTTCCTTTTCCGCAACTTCCCTTCCCTTCCCTTCCCTTCCCTTCCCTTCCCTTCCTTTCCCTTCCCATCCCTTCCCTTCCCGCATATTTACTTTCCCGCAACTTCCCTTCCCTTCCCTTCCCTTCCCTTCCCTTCCCTTCCCTTCATTCCCTTCCCTTCCCTTCCCTTCCCTTCCCTTCCCTTCCCTTCCCTTCCCTTCCCTTCCCTTCCCTTCCCTTCGTTCCCATCCCTTCCCTTCATCTCCCGCACCTTCCCGCAGCTTCCTGCACTTTCACGCACCTTCCCTTCATGCACCTTCTCCTACCTTCCCTTCCCGCAACTTTCCTTCCCTTCCGGCACTTTCCCTCCCCGCAACTTCCTTCCCTTTCCTTCCTTTCCCTTCCCTTCCCTTCCCTTCCCTTCCCTTCCCTTCCCTTCCCTTACCTGCCCTTCCCTTCCCGCACCTTCCCGCACCTTCCCGCACCTTCCCGCACCTTCCCGCACCTTTGCTTCCCTTCACTTCCCTTCCCTTCCCTTCCCTTCCCCTCCCTTCCCTTCCCTTCCCTTCCCTTCCCTTCCCTTCCCTTCCCTTCCTTTCCCCTCCCTTTCCTTCCCTCCCATTCCCATCCCTTCCCTCCCCGCAGTTTTACCTTCCCGCACCTTCCCTTCCCTTCCCTTCCATTCCCTTCCCTTCCCGCACCTTCCCGCACCTTCCCGCACCTTCCTGCACCTTCCCGCACCTTCCCGCACCTTCCCTTCCCTTCCCAAACCTTCCTTTCCCGTACCTTCCTTTCACTTCCCTTCCCTTCCCTTCCCTTTCCTTCCTTTCCCTTCCCTTCCCTTCCCTTCCCTTCCCTCCTTCCCTTCCCTTCCCTTCCCGCACCTTCGCGCACCTTCCCGCACCTTCCCGCACCTTCACTTCCCTTCCCTTCCCATGCCATACCTTCCCTTCCCTTCCCGCACCTTCCCTTCCCGCACCTTCCCTTCCCTTCCCTTCCCTTCCAATCCCTTCCCTTCCCGCACCTTCCCTTCCCGCACCTTCCCTTCCCCCACCTTCCCTTCCCTTCCCTTCCCTTCCCTTCCCTCCCCTCCCCTTCCCATCCCTTCCCTTCACCTCCCGCACCTTCCCGCAGCTTCCTGCACTTTCAGGCACCTTCCCTTCATGAACCTTCTCCTACCTTCCCTTCCCGCAACTTTCCTTCCTTTCCTGCACTTTCCCTACCCGCACCTTCCTTCACTTTCCTTCCTTTCCCTTCCCTTCCCTTCCCTTCCCTTCCCTTCCCTTCCCTTCCCTTCCCTTCCCTTCCCTTCCCTTCCCTTCCCTTCCCTTCCCGCACCTTCCCTTCCCACACCTTCCCTTCCCGCACCTTCCCTTCCCGCACCTTCCCTAACCTTCCCTTCCCTTCCCGCACCTTCCTGCACCTTCCCGCACCTTCCCACACCTTCCCGCACCTTCCCTTCCTGCACCTTCCCTTCCCGCACCTTCCCTTCCCTTCCCTTCCCGCACCTTCCCTTCCCTTCGTTTCCCTTCCTTCCCTTCCCTTCCCTTCCCTTCCCTTCCCTTCCCTTCCCTTCCCTTCCCTTCCTTTCCCGTCCCATCCCTTCCCTTCCCTCATATTTACTTTCCCGCAACTTCCCTTCCCTTCCCTTCCCTTCCCTTCCCTTCCCTTCCCTTCCCTTCCCTTCATTCCCTTCCCTTCCCTTCCCTTCCCTTCCCTTCCCTTCCCTTCCCTTCCCTTCCCTTCCCTTCCCTTCCCCTTCCCTTCG
>NW_027017674.1:7500-35892 GCF_036013445.1 Caloenas nicobarica
AGGTGCGGCTGGATCCAAAGTTAGCCCCGGATGGATCTACGGCTCATGTCTAAGAGACACAGAGCATAGGGGAAACACCTAGGGGATTATATTTATATATGGCCAAAGGATTGCGTGTGCTCACTCAATCCCTTATATCACTTAGCTGGGATTTCAGAGTTTCATCATTCTGCACCTCGACGTCCTTACCTCCCCTCCAGGGGCCTGGGGTCTGGTGGATTGCGGTCTGGATCCTTGGTCTCTTGAGGCAAACTCTCAGGCAAAGTCCATGAAAATAAGTAACCGAACAGAGTGTTACGGCACGAGGGCTGACTCGAACTGCTGCCTTTGCTGAGGTCTCACCCGAGTGTAGAAATTCCTGGGTATTTATACCCTTACGGACTATTTACCCACCCCTCACACCATGATTCAATCCAATAGCAACAGTTGAGTCTGGAGTCTTCTTGCTTCTTAGTGGATCCTTTGCACTGACCTCAGACAGGCCTTTGCTTTGTGCAGCTGTAGATACGGTTTACAGTCCATAGGCACTTCATGCCAGCCTTGAATGTAGTGTTTTCTCTGAATGAATCCCATTTGTTCAAAGAAGTGCAATGCGGGCCTGATTCCACAGGTGGCGATCATAGTCTGTAGCTGCTTTTGTTGCCGTGAAGCAAAGGTTGTAATGGCAAGTGATATACTCTTAGGAGGCATTTTCTTAGGCTAAAAAGACTCATAATGACAACGTGGTCACCTACAAAGAAAAAAAATTAGTTAAGACGCTGTCTGTGAAATAACAGCACGCTAATCAACAATGGTCTTTGGTATCAACTGTAAAACACAAGTGAAGAGACTGTCCACTACCCCTGCCCATGGATACTCTATCCTGGATGGTGGTACAAGTTTTGCCTACAGACTTGATTATGTCAATAGATTAACCATGGACACCTGGGGCTCGGTCCACCCACACCTGACTCCATGCCTCCGGGCAGAGCAGCTCCAAGACAAACAGGCACGTGTGCAGACTGACGCTGCACAGAACGCTACAAACACCACCACTCCAACAGCACCAAAAACGTTCAACAATGCGAACAACTCCAACAGAGACGGCACCAAAACAAACTACAGGGAGGCAGTGGTGAGGCGAGGAGCCTCTACTGCAACCCCAAAACAAAAAGGAGCCGAACATCACGGCTCCTTAGAAGACGGCGGCACTGGCACAAACAAACAGAGACGGCGGCACTGGCACAAACAGAGACGGCGCAAGTGCAAGTAACTCCAGCAAAACCTAAAGACTTCAGGATGCTGGGAAGAAGTGCCAGTCCCTTAGACTGGATGGGTAGAGAGCAGAGCTGCCCACGCAGCCCTGAACACCACCATAAAACAACTGACCAGAAACGTCCGAGGCGCAAGAACCATCCACGCTTTCGGCTGGTGATACAAGAAAAGCAGCACCCAATTGGCACTAGGCCAGTCGGCACCGGCATTCCAGACCCCGGAACGGCGCCTGAGATGCCTGTCGTGCCCCTCAGGCACGACGAGACCCCCAGGATCGTCTGAACGGCGCAAGGCAGGCTTCCCGAAGTACATGACAAAGCAGACACAGGCTGGAGCTGCCCTGCCCAAGCTGGCATCGCATTGTGAGGTTCCCTGCGCCTTTTACCCACCCAAAGGGGACTGTTCCTAGACGGTAGTTTCCCCTCTGAGACCTTTAGCACCCCGCCCCTGCAGTTCCCAGCCCCTCCCCAGCCCCCCTGCCTCCACTTAGCTTTCAGAGGGCCGAGGGACTGGATGCATCCACGGAGGAAACCACCACATGGGCTCACGAGGATCTTCGTCCATTGCCGGGTTCCTCTTCAACATCTGCAACAACACAAGTAAACACACGCTCACTAAGCAGTGCCAGCATGAAGTATTGTGAGGTCAACGCTGACCCCTTCCACAACACCCACCTCCTCTTAAGTTCCCAGGCATTCCATTCAGCTGCTTGTGCCATCGGGTCCACAAAACACCTGCAAAACAAGAAGGAAACGCTGAACCGGGTCACCGGGCAATACTGTGCTCCTGAACACCAACCACCGCCTCACCTGCTTGGCTGCTGGTCGGCGTGCGGCTTCGCCCCTCCGAGCTTGCCTGTAGCGCCTGCTAAAACAAAGGCGCATGCTCAGATGCTGCCCAAAAGCACAGCCTGCCCGCAGACGGTCCCATGTCCCGCTCCTTTACCTTGGCTGCTCGCCCACCTGGCCTCCGTCACCTTCACCTGCCACGCTGTTGACCACGTTGAGGCCCAGCTACCACCTGTAAAACACAAGCAAAGGATGCTCGTACCTGCACGAGAAACACAAGACCTGAAATGAGACGCTGCTTCAGCCCAGCGCTCCTTGCTCACCTTGCCCGAGGAGCTGCGGTGCTGATACCCGGCTTTCCTCTTGGCTTCACACCTATAAAACAGATAAACAACCAAACTTACATAGAGGCACACGGCACACCATCCCTCCGAGACCTCGCACCGGCCCACCTGCTCACGGCGCTCGGCTTGCCTCTTCCGTTGCTCTTGTGGGCCAAGTTTTCCCTCTGCATCTGAAATTAAGTTATTCAACAAGTCACCCAGATGCTGATCAACAGCTTGACCATTCTACAGGTCTGCTTTCTATTCACAAATAACACCAGAAGCTCTAATCAAGTCCCTAAAACACTGGTGGAGGGACTGTCCATTCCCCCGCCCACAGCTACTCAGTCCCAGATGACTGTACAACATTTGCCTACACTATTTAACATCTCAACATATTAACCGTGGATTCCTAGAGCTCAGACCACCCACCCCTGACTCTACGCCCGCGGGCAGAGCAGCTCCAAGCCAAACGCGCACACTGATGTTCCACAGAACACTACAAACAGCACGCCTGCAACAGCACCAAAAACGCTCAACAATGAAAACGACTCCAAGAGAGACTGCATCGATCAAAAGAACCTGTGGGGAGGCAGTGATGAGGCGAGGAGCCTCTACTGCAACCCCAAAACAAAAGGAGCCGAACATCACGGCCCCTTACGAGACGGCGGCACTGGCACAAACAAACCAACTGACCGAGACGGCGGCACTGGCACAAACAAACCAACCGACCGAGACGGCGGCACTGGCACAAACAAACAGAGACGGCGGCACTGGCACAAACAAACCAACCGACCGAGACGGCGGCACTGGCAAAACGCTCCCGCAAGACCTAAGAACTTCTTCCCAGCATCCTGAAGCACCAGTCCCTTAGACTGGATAGGTAGAGAGCAGAGCTGCCCACGCAGCCCAGAACTACACCATAAAACAACTGACCAGAAACATCCGAGGCACAAGAACCATCCACGCTTTCGGCTGGTGATACAAGAAAAGCGGCACCCAATTGGCACTAGGCCAATCGGCACCGGCATTCCAGACCCCGGGATGGCACCTGAGATGCCTGTCGTGCCCCTCGGGCACGACGAGACCCCAGGATCGTCTGAACGGTGCAAGGCAGGCTTCCCGAAGTACACGACAACGCAGACACAGGCTGGAGCTGCCCTGCCCAAGCTGGCATCGCACTGTAAGGTTCCCTGCACCCTTTACCCACCCAAAGGGGACTGGTCCTGGACGGCCCTTTCCCCTCTGAGACCTTTAGCCCCCCTGCAATTCCCAGCCCCTTCCCAGCCCCCGTGCCTCCACTTAGCTTTCAGAGGGCCAAGGGACTGGATCCATCCAACAGAGGAAAACACCACATGGGCTCACGGGGATCTTCCTGCAGTTGCCAGTTTCCCCTTCATCACCTGCAATAAGAAAAGAAAACAGACCCACACTATTGAGCACCAGGGTAATATTTACCAGTACTAGTCTAATAGCCACTGCTCACCTTGGCTGAGTTCTGGGAAGGACATTTGAATGATGCACCAGGGGCCACCACCCGCTGCAAGGGTTCTGGGGACAACACCGTGTTCTGTGGGTGATCAGGGAGGCGATGAGCCACCCCATAGCCAGAAAGACACTCTGCCTTATGGCCCCGCTGCTTCCTTCAGAAGTGCTAGAACTCCGTCTACATATACAAGACGCTCACTCTAACCCCTGCTAGATAACCTGAGCGTCAGTCCTAGGAGAAAAGATTATACCAGCAGCTTGGTATACAGCAGTAAAAACCAAAAAAACAATGCTCCATTTTCATTGCAGTCAGGAGTTCTGGGAAAACGTGAAGCACCTGAAAATGATTTAGTAAATTAAACATAGTTACAAACATACTTTCTGCTACAGCTGCTGTTGAACCTTTGCTGCTCCTGAAGCTCTTACCTCTAGCAGACACCTCCACTTCTCCAAACACGTCTGTCCATGCTGACTAAACAGCTCAAAAGCTGCCCACTGCTGAAGGAGCAGCAGAGAACCAGCACCAAAGCAGCCCTGGAGCAGAATGAGCTCCCTGCCCAGGGGCTGGGGCTCAAATACCCCAGGCCCCGCCCACCCCCCCTCCCACAATCCCCTGGGGAAGGGGAGGGGTCAATCGGCCCAGGCCCCGCCCACCACCCTGACCAAACCACCTGGGGAAGGGGCAGGGTCAATAATTAATATGGTAATAAATAGATCCTACGAGAATCTCTTCTAAAAAGTAACCCAGGGCTTTCTTTGCCTCCCCGGGACTCCAAAGGTCTCCCCAGGACCCCCCTCATCTTCCAGGGCTCCCCAGACCCTCCCCAGCTATCGCCTCGTCTCCCTGGGGCTCCTCTGAGATCCACCGTCCTCCCCAGGGTTCGCATCAATTCCCCGAGGCTGCCAAGTTCTCCCCAGGGCTCGCCTTGGTTCCTCTGGGCTCCCCAAACTGTGTCTTGGTTCCTCAGGGCTCCATATTCCTCCCGAGGACTCCCCAAAATGTGTCTTGGTTCCTCAGGGCTCCCCATTCCTCCCCAGGGCTCCCCAAAACGTATCTTGGCTCCTCAGGGCTCCACATTCCTCCCCAGAGCTCCCCAAAACATGTCTCGACTCCCCAGAGCTCCCCATTCCTCCCCAGGGCTCCCCTACAGGCCTCCGTCAGACTCTCTCAGATTTGGTCGGGCGCTGTCAGGCCCTGTCGAACCCTGCCAGGCCCTGCCAGGCCCTTTAAGGCTCCGTCGGGCTGTGTGAGGCCTTGGCAGGCTCCGTCACTCTTTGTCGGGCTTTGTCAGGCCTTGTGGTGCTTTCTTGGGCTCTGTCGGGCTCTCTCAGGTTTCTTGGGCTGTGTCAAGATCGGTCGGGCTTTGTCAGACCCTGTCACGCCTTGTTGGGATCTGTCAGGCCCCGCTGGGCTCTGTTGACCTCTGTCGGTCTTTATCGGGCTTTGACGGGCTCTGTCAGGCTCTGTTGGACTTTCTCGGGCTCTGTCAGATTTTGTCGGGATTTGACAGACTCTGTCAAGCTCTATCGGACTTTGTTGGGCTCTGTCGGGCTTTATCGGGCGCTGTCAGGGTCTGTTGACTTTGGTCAGGTTCTGTGGGGCTCTATCGTGCTCTTTCAAGTTTTGTCGGGCCCTGTCAGGCTCCGTCGGCCCTTATCGGGCTCTGTCGTGCTCTGCCGGTTTCTGTCGGGCCCGGGGGCGTGGCCTCCAAGCTGGGGCTCGGTCCGGGTTCCCCCCTGGGTCCTAGCGCCCCCCCAGCTCCAGGGACCAGGACAACCCTCAGGGGATGGGAGGGGGGAACCCACTTACTCCCATTTGGGGGTGCACAAAAAGGGGGGGCAGGTGATGGTCTGACACCAGCCGGGGGGCGTTGGGGCTCCTTGCAGGGGGCAGGGCAGCTCCTGGGTACTGGGGAAGGGGCCACGGGGGTGCCCACAGCATTTGGGGGGCGCTGGAGGTGACACCCCCACTGGGATCCAGGCGCCTTTGTGATTCCCAGGTGGGTCCCCTCGGGGTCCCAGGGGAAGATCCCTGGGGGTCCCCTCAGTGTCCCCGTGGCCCCAAGGGGTCCCCGCTGTGTCCTTGGCTGCCATGGAGGGGGGTCCCCACGACATCCTCAGGGTGTCCCGCTGCCCCTATAGACTCTTCCCATAGCCCCCTCGATCCCCCGCGTTCAGCACTGGGGGTGGAGCTGTGTCCCCAAATGGCGCCCCGCCCCCCCTCCATCACTTTAATGGAATGGGGGGCCCAAGGGTGACCCCCCCCCAAGATAAAACCGTGGGCCCCACGGTCCCCCCAGTCCCACACACCCTGGGGGGCCAACAGGAAATAAATAACAGAGGAGGGGCCCAAGGGCAAAGGGGCGCAGGGGGTTGGGGGTCACCAAGCACAGGGTGCCGGGGGGGTCAGGGGTCCCCAGGGTGCCACAGGGGTGGTTCGGGGGAGCTCATGGAGGCTCTTGATTGCCTGGAACTTGAGGCGCTGGGGGGTCCAGAAGCAGCGGGGGCAGGGCAGGGATGGCCCCTGCCCCCGCCATGGCGCAGCATGTGCCACGTCAGGGACGTGCGTTGGTGGCAGAACCCGCAGAGCTGACACCCAGGGCGGGGAACGGGGGTCGGGGTCCCCCATGCCCCCCCCCCCTCACTGCAGGGGGGTCTCCAGTGTCCCCACTCTCTCCACAGGGGTCTCAGTGTCCCCATGTCCACATTCACCCCATGGGCGTCTCTGTGTCCCCATGTTCCCTAACCCTCATGACCCTACCCCCTAACCCGGGAACAGCCCCATTGACTCCGCAGACCCCGGGACCCCCCACAACCGCCCCATAGACCCTTGTGACCGCCCCATAGTGGGCAGTGGAGGCGTGGTCAGGAGGGAAGGGTGGTGATGTGGACAGAGGTGTGGGGTGCTGTGGGGCAGAAACCTGGATCTATGGGGCAGAATGCAGAAGCTATGGGGTGGTACGCATCTCTAGGGTAGAGTGCAGCAGCTAAAGGGTGTTGTAGGGCAGCACTGTGGCTATAAGGGTCAGAGTAGAGGAGCCATGTGGTGCTGTGGGGCAGCACTGTGGGACTATGGGGCAGAGCCCGGCAGCCATGGGGTGCAGTAGGCCACTGCTGTAGATGTACGGGGCAGTGGAGGATGTATGGGGTGCTGTAGGGCAGCGCTGTGCATCTATTGGGCAGAGTAGAAGAGCTCTGGGGTGCTTTGGGGCAGCACTGTGGGACTATGGGGCAGAGTGGAGGAGCTCTGGGGTGCTGTGGGGCAGCACTGTGTATCTATGGTGCAGAGTGGAAGATGTATGAGGTACTGGGGGCACTGGTGTGAATGCATGGGGCAGAGCGGAGGAGCTATGAGGGTATGGGGCAGTGCTATGCATGCATGGGGCAGAGTGGAGGAAGCACGGGTGCTGTGGGGCACTGCAGTGGATCTGTGGGGCTGAGTGGATGAGCTATGAGGTGCTGTGCAGCAGTGCTGTGGGTCTGTGAGGCAGAGGGAACAAGATATGGGGTGCTGTGGGGCAACAGTGTGGGTCTATGGGTCAGAGTCCAGGAGCAAGGGGGTGCTGTGGGGCAGTGCTGTGCCATCTATGGGGCAGAGTGAAGATTCTATGGGGTGCTGCACAGCAGTGCTGTCCATCTATGAGGCAGAGTGAGAGCAGCTACAGGGTGCTGTTGACCTATGGGGCAGAGTAGAGGGGCTATGGGGTGCTTTGGATCTAGGGGGCAGAGTGGAGGAGCTATGGGGTGCTGCAGTTCTATCAGGCAAGAGTGAACAAGATACGGGGTGCTGTGGAGCAGCACTGTGGGTCTATGGGTCAGAGTGCAGGAGCCATGGGGTGCTGTGGGGCAGTGCTGTGGATCTATGGTGCGGAGGGGGGGAAATACAGGGCACTGTGGGTCTATGGGGCAGAGTGGAGGAGCTCTAGGGTGCTGTGGGTCAGCACTGTGGGTCTATGCGGCAGAGCGGAAGAGCTATGTGGTGCTGTGGGGCAGTCCTGTGGATCTATAGGGCAGAGGGGGGAACTACAGGGTGCTGTGGGTCTATGGGGCAGAGTGGAGGAGCTCTAGGGTGCTGTGGGTGAACACTGTGGGGCTATGGGCCAGAGTGGAAGAGGTATGAGGTACTGTGGGGCACTGGTGTGGATCTATGGGGCAGAGAGGAAGAGCTATGGGGTGCTGTGGGGCTATGAGGTGCTGTGGGACTATGGGGCAGAGTAGAGGAGCTATGGGCTGCTGTGGGGCAGCGTGCAGGAGCCATGGGGTGCTGTAGGGCAGTGCTGTGGATCTATGGGGCAGATTGGAGGAGGTATGGGGTGCTGTGGGGCAGCGCTGTGGGGCAGCACTCTGGGTCTCGAGGCCAGAGTGGAGCTGCTCTAGGGTGTTATGGGGCAGCACTGTGCATCTATGGGGCAGAGTGGAAGATGTATGAACTACTGAGGGCACTGGTGTGAATGTCTGAGGCAGAGTGGAGGAGCTATGACATTGTGGGGCAGTGCTATGTATGTATGGGGCAGAGTGGAGGAAGCAGGGTGCTGCGGGGCACTGCAGTGGATCTATGGGGCAGAGTGGATGAGCTATGGGGTGCTGTGCAGCAGTGCTGTGGGTCTATGGGTCAGAGTGCAGGAGCCATGGGGTGCTGTGGGGCAGTGCTTTGCCATCTATGGGGCAGAGTGAAGATTCTATGGGGTGCTGTGTGGCAGTGCTGTCCATCTATGGGGCAGAGTGAGAGCAGCTACAGGGTGCTGTTGACCTATGGGGCAGAGTAGAGGGGCTATGGGGTGCTATGGGTCACTGTGGGTCAGTGTGTGGGTCACTCACCTGCTAGGGGTTCAGCCTCTTCTGGGGTGTTTCGCCCCACAACAGCCCCATTGACCCCACAGCCCCCATGACTCCCCACACCCACCCCATAGACCCTTGTGCCCCCCCCCACAGTGGGCAGTGGAGGTGTGGTCAGAAAGGGTGGTGATGTGGACAGAGGTGTGGGGTGCTGTGGGGCAGAAACGTGGATCTGTGGGGGAAAATGTAGAAGCCATGAGGTGCTATGTATGTATAGAGCAGGGTGCAGCAGCTAAAGGGTGCTGCAGGGCAGCGCTGTGGGCCTAAGGGGCAGAGTGCAGGAGCTATGGGGCGCTGTGGGGCAGCACTGTGGATCTATGGGGCAGACTGGAGGAGCAATGACATGCTCTGGGTCTATGGGGCAGGGTGAACAAGATATGGGATGCTGTGGAGCTGCACTGTGGGTCTATGGGTCAGAGTGCAGGAGCCATGGGGTGCTGTGGGGCAGTGCTGTGGATCTATGGGGCAGAGGGGGGGAACTACAGGGCGCTGTGGGTCTATGGGTTAGAGTGCAGGAGCTCTAGGGTGCTGTGGGGCAGCACTGTGGGTCTATGGGGCAGAGTGGGAGAGGTATGAGTTACTGTGGGGCACTGGTGTGGATCTATGGGGGAGAATGGAAGAGCTATGGGGTGCTGTGGGTCTATGGGGCAGAGTAGAGGAGCTATGAGGTGCTGTGAATCTATGCAGCAGAGTGGAAGAACTACAGGGTGTGGGTCAGTGTGTAGGTCACTCACCTGCAGGGGGTTCAGCCTCTTGTGGGGTGTTTCACCCCACAACAGCCCCATTGACCCCACACCCCTGTGACCCCCCACAACCGCCCCATAGACCCTTGTGACTCCCCCCATAGTGGGCAGTGGAGGCGTGGCCGGCTGGAGAGGGGGGCGTGTCCAGGGTGGAGCAGATGGGGGGCGTGGCCAGGGTGGAGCAGATGGGGGGCGTGGCCCGGCGGGAGCAGATGGGGGGGCATGGCCCGGCTGCCTTCAGTGTTCTCTGAGCAGGAGCTGCAGTTGTAAAAAAAAAAAAAAAAAAAGAAAAAAAAGAAAAAAAAAAAGGCGTTATTTGCTTCAAAATCCTGGGAAATAGCCCCAACCCCGCCCTGCTTAAATATTAACTTAGTGAGCAAATTGATTGCCAAAAAAAAATAGATCTTAAAAGCTTCTTGGAGCACAAATTATCCTAAAAACAGCCCAAAAATATCAAAAACCCACCCAAATATGGTCCCTCCCAGCTTTATATAATAGAATAAGATATATATTAATGTATTAGATATATTATATAGTAATTATATATTACTATATCAATACAGAATATTAACATATCATAAATATTGTTATAATACATTATACATCACATTATTATATTATGTTATTATATATTAATTAATTAATAATAGTAATTGATGGTTAGTATATAATACAAAATACATTTTTATTATTCATCATATTATTATATAATTTATATTATATTGTTAATACACTAATATGTTAATTTTATAGATCTATATTTTTTAAATTCATATATTACCATATTAAATAATATAGTAATATTTAAATAATACAATTTAAAGAATTAAGCGGGTTTAGGGATGCGGCGACCAATCAGCACCTTCCTCCCCTGGGAGACAGCCGCGCGGGGCTGAGCCAATGGGAGGCTTTCCCGCCAGACAGCACTGGCCAATCAGCGGGCGTCTCCTCACCCCGCTCAGGGTGAGGGGGGAGACAAAATGGCGGCGGGTTAAAAAAGCCGAGTTTGTTCCCGCTTAAATATTAATTTAGTAAATTATCGATAAATAGATTTTAAAAGCACCAGATCTGGGACCCCGAACTTTAGATATGTTCGGTAAAGTGAATTCAGCCCCCAAATCGCCTCAAAAAGCAACAAAATGCCCCTCCTGACTTTAAATACAATAATTTACACAATTATTTAAACTATTAAATTATTTCAACAATTAAGTGGCTTTAGGAGCCTCACAACTGCCCAAAATGCTAAAAAAACCCCTAAAAACCTCAATTAAAAAAAAACTTCATAAAGCCCCGTTTAAATATAATAATTTAAATTAATAAGCAGTTAAAATAAAAAGCCGAATTTGGACTCGTAATCCTGGGAAACTGCCCCAAATCTCCCCCTGCACTTTAAATATTAATCTATTGAATAAATTCGTTATCAGTAAATAGATTCTAAAAGCTTTACAGCCCCAAATCTGCCCCTCGAGCTTTAGAAGCGTTAAATAAACCTTTAAAAAGCCGATTTAGACCCAAACAGCCCCAAAACGGCTCCTCGCAGCTTTAAATAATTAAAACAATTCAGCGGCTCCAGGAGCCTTGAACCGCCCGAACCCGGTAAAATAAAACCGCAAAAACCATTGAAGTGCAAGAGCCCAAATAAATCGGCCGGTTGGTAAAAACCCCAATTCGGCTCCAAACCCAGAAAACCCGAATCCGCAGTTTGAACTGCTCCATAAACCGGTTCAAATGAAGAGTTTTAAAAGCTTTAAAGTCACGAATCAGCCCCAAAGTGGGATCCGCAACTTTAAATACGTTTAAAATGCTATTTCGACCCAAATGGCCTCTCCCGACTTTAAATACAATAATTTCGACATTAACTTTAATAAATCGAACAATTAAATTTTAGGAGCCTCAAACCCGCCCAAAATGTTCCAAATAAAACCTCAAATAAACCTTTTAAACATATTAAAAAAAATAACATTAAAAAAAAACCCCCTAATCTGGACTCAAACTCCTGGAAAAAAGCCCCAAACCTCCCCCCGAGCTTTAAACATTAATTCTCCTGATAAAATGACAATAAAGAGATTTTAAAGGCGCCTTTTAGCACAAATCGGCACCCAAAACCCCCCTAAAATATGTAAAAAAAACTTCTAGAAGCCGAACTGGACCCAAACCTCCCTGGCTCCCGAGAAAAGCCCCAAACTGGCTCCTCCCGCTTTGAACACAACGATTTGAACAGTTAAACCGGCTGCGGGAGCCTCAGCCCCCACCCCAACAGCCACAAACCCGCAGCTTTTAAACCCCCAGTTTCCATCAAAGCCCCAAATACACCCAAGCCCGCCGGGCACTCGTCACCCCGCCGAGCCCCAATTAACTCCTGCACGATAATTAACGCCCTGACCCGCCCGTTAATCAGTTCCAGCCGCCGCTCCCGCTGCTCTCGGTCCCTCGGGTCCCGCGTGGGGGGGCAGATCAGCCGGTTCGGCAGCCCCGAGAAGCGCGCGGCCGCCGCTGCCACGTCCTTTATCACCTCGCTGTCCCGCCCGGTCCCACCCTCCGCCTGCCCTCCGGCCAATGGATGAGATGCCCGCCTCAGCCGCGCTGGCCAATCAGCGCCTCGTTACTGTGGAAGAATGTCGGCGGGAAGACGGCGACCAATCAGCGCCTTTTTTACCTCAGAGGCACTAGGGAATCAGCGCCTGGCACGGGCTGGGCGAACCTCGGCGGGAAGGCAGTGACCAATCAGCGCCTTTCTTCCCTCAGCGATACGATCACCAATCAGCACCTTTCTCCCTCTGCCTCGGAGAAGCCCGCGCGGGGATGAGCCAATGGGCGGCTTTCGCGCCGGGCGCCAGCAGCCAATCAGCGGGCGCCCCCTCCTACCTCACTATAAAATAGCAGCGGCGAAAAGGAGGGGGGAGACAAGATGGCGGAAGAAGCAGGAGGCGGTTGCTCGTCCGGCGGCGGCGATTGAGGCGGGGGGGGGGAGTCGGGGCTGGGCGGAAAAGCGGCAGCTCCTGAGACAGCGGCAACAGCAGCAGCAGCAGCAGCAACGGTGATTGGGGGGAGGTGGGGGGGGCAAAAAGCGGCGGCTCTTCCGGCCGCAGCAGCAACGGCGATCGGGGGATGTGGGGGGGGAAAAGCGGCGGCTCCTCCGGCCGCAGCAGCAACGGCGATCGGGGGATGTGGGGGGGGAAAAGCGGCGGCTCCTCCGGCCGCAGCGGCAACGGCGATCGGGGGATGTGGGGGGTGGAAAGCGGCGGCTCCTCCGGCCGCAGCAGCAACGGCGATCTGGGATGTGGGGGGGGAAAAGCGGCGGCTCCTCCGGCCGCAGCCAGGACGTGGCTTCACCGGCACCGCGCCCTGTGGGGCTGCGGGGCGGGTGTGGGGCCGGGGGCTCTGGCGGTCCCGCAGCAGCGGCCGCGGGGCGGGATGGGGCAGCTGTGGCGGTACCTGTGGGGCACCTGTGGGGCTGCTATAGGGGCTCTTGAGAGGAGTGTCTGGAGCACTTATGGGTAGGTACAGGGCTGCTATAGCGGTACCTGTGGGGCACCTATGGGGCTGCTATAGGGGCTCTTCAGAGGCGTGTCTGGAGCACTTATGGGCAGGTATGTCACAAACAGTCCTGAGAAATCTTTGTTCATTAAAACTCGTGGAAACATGCTGTAGCAAAACAGGAAATAGTGTGTTTACTTGATAGACTTTGCCTGCCATGTTTACCTGATAAGAAGCCGAGACAAGATAACCAGAAACAAAGAGAGATATACAGCGGTCAACGCCCACATGACGCAAGACACACCGCAAGTTGCACCGTAGCACAAGCCTTCAATGAGAGTGGAGAATTACATCCGAAAGAGGACTATAAAAGCCAAAAGGACTAAGTTTGTGTGTGCGTGCGCCACCAGAGAGACTGAGGTCTCTAGGCCGCACCCAGTGCTGTCTTTGCTTATCGTAGCCTGCTACTATTTGGCAACAAAATTTTAATTGTTTAAGTTAATTGGAGTCGAAATTTATTACAGGTACAGGGCTGCTATAGCGGTACCTGTGGGGCTGCTATGGGGTTACTTATGGGGCACAGATGGGGGGGGCACATATGGGGGACAGCTGGGGGTGGCACCGCATGCAGGAGGTGGGGTCAGTGCAGAGGGGCGGGGACTATGAGAGGACGCGCCCACGGGGAGCCCCGCCTGGGGAAGGGGGTGGAGCCTCCGTGTGTCACGCCCTGTGGGAGGAGCCTGGGGGTGGAGTCTGTGCAGACGTCACCCCTTGGACAGCCCACTCGGGGGTGGGGTCAGCAAGGGATGTGCCCCAAGGGGGCGTGGCTTAGCAAGGGAGGGGCTTTGGATGGGGTGGAGCCTTTACAGGACATGCTCTGAGGGGGCGTGGCTTAGGGGAGGTGGTAGGGAGGAGTTGGGGGTGGGGCCTCAGTGCGTCATGCTCCTCGGGCGGTGCGGTGAAAGGGGAGGGGCCTGCATGGGACACGCCCCTTGGGGGAGGGCACACACTGGCAGGGGCGGAGCTTTGAAGGGCATGGAGTTGGGGGCGTGACCTCTCGAGGACACGCCCCTGCAGGAGAAGCTCAGACTGGATATCACAGTGAAAAATTAAAATTAACTGTTGTTAATCAGACGTAGTTTGTTGTCTTTTTATTTTGACTCTACTTAGAGGTAATTAATACCTGTGATGTTTTCACACACCTTCCAAAAAAGCTGTGTTTAAATATAGACAGTCATGACTCACTGTTTTCTAATTTTATTTTGCATCTAAATCTTTTAATGTTATGTTGGGAATCATTACTACCTGGGAGGTTTTTTAATACCTCCATTTATAAACAGCCGGGGGCCATGTTGGGGTATTTTTAATTAAGGAAACTGCTGTTTCAACCCGCAAGTGAAAACAAACCACACGTACGAGGCTGGACACGGTCAAACAAACCCCGGCTGGTTCAGCAGCCACTGCCAGCGCATCCATTCACCGCCTGCCCAGCCCGACAGACCTGCTGGACACACGTGTCCTGGTGAACTTGTACCAGCGCTGCATTCTGGGGAGAAATACATCCTGTAAGAATCCTGCTCTAAAACACTGCAGATCAACAATAGTTTTAAGTCACAGAGACTCCTCGTTTTCTCTCTGACTCTCACAACAGTAATAAATAAATCCCAAAGGACAGAAAACCAGGATAGGCTGGAAACAACAACAAACCCCACATGGCAGAAACAGTACCAAGCACCTTAAGTAACACTTAAGCATCTCAAACGAAAACAAATGACAAAACCCCTCGGGAGAGGTCTAAAGAAAGACAAACGAGTCCACAGAGAGTGATACTAAAGCCCTCCTCCTGAGAGGACCATGTGGGGGACGGAGGCACTTGGAAGGGACATGGTTTGACGAGGCCACTTGCCACACACATTGATTCTGGTGCCTGGAAGGACAATGGAGGGGACATGAGGGGACAGGGGGCACACGAAGGGTACCGGAGGGATGTGGGGAGCTGATGGGGGTGCCTGCCATGGCTCCAAGGCACGCTGCCCAAGGGAGAGGTCCTGCAGCAACTGGAGGCCACGTGAAGGGCTCTGGGTCACAAGAAAGGCAAACAGAGGCCTCTGGGCTGCAAAATACACAAACAGGTCCTCAGGCAACAAGAACACGGGGGGCGGCTACAAGGAAGGTAAATGGAGGCTCTCAGGTGCCCCAAAAGACAAGCTCAGCTGTCCTGAGAGGAGCAGGTGGAAATCAGAGGAGTTCTAAAGGGAGCGGAGGGGCAAACAGAGCGGTCTTGAGAGGGTACAAGAGGGAAAAATGAGGCCTCTGGGATGTGCCAAAAGCAAATGGGGAAGTTTTGAGGGGAAGAGAGAAAAAGAGGGGAATTAAATGAAGCAAAAGGTCAAACGGGCACCTTGATGCCACCAAAGAGCCTGCGGGCACCCAAAGGCAGGCGGGGCAATCACAGAGGAACTGGAAGGAAACGGGTTTCTGAGGGAACAAGGTGGCGAGTAAGCCTGTGAGAGGCCCAGAGGCAAATGGATGTGTCCTGAGGAGAGCAAATCGAAAGGTTCTTACCTCTGAGAAGTTGTCCTTGACTTTTGTTCCACCAGCAGCCGTCCTGTGGTCTCGGCACAGCCTGGGGATCCCTGACCTGCACCACCACAACCTTTAACAGGACATCGGGCACTTCTAGAACCTGATTGACAAACAGCAAGTATTTCTCCAGGACAGCTTTGATGTAGGATTGTTTTATTTTGTTTTCCCTGCAGAGGACAGGGAGAAATTTCTCCTCCCCACAGTACCACTAAATACCCCACCCATGATCCTTCAGGCATTTTGGGGCTGTAATCCCCCCATCTCTCACTGGCCTGCTCCTCCAGTACCATCAGCACACCCCCCAGTAACATCATCATCACCCCCCCAAATCCCCCCTTCTTTTCTCTCCAAAAGAAGGTAGAAAAGGGAAATAGCCCCCACGGGCATCTCCTTGCTCTCATAATGCCATTTACATATGTACATACCACAACTCCTCAAAACAGGGGGCAGCGCCCCAAACAGTCGCAGCCCCCATCCCACAGGCCGGCAGCTGCCCCATGGCACGGTGGGGAGGGAAGATGTTGCCACGTCTCCCGCTTGGGCTCTGCTCTCCCACGTTTTGTTCCCCGCCTGGGCTGCGGGATCTGCTGAGCATCAGGTGTTCGTAGCTCCCCCTTTGAAAAACAAAAATTCGAAATTAGAGTTCAGCATCTTAAGAAAATAGCGCAGAAAGAAGCAGAGGAATTAGTCAGAATAAGGGATCGCCCAGCGGCAGCGCTTGCTGGCCGTGCGCTGCAGTACCCGAGTTTCGCCACACGACGGCAGCACCGAGGCGCGCCGCGGCACCGCATTGGGGCGGCCGCCTGCAGTACCACACTTTGCCCACAGAACGGCAGCACTGAGAGCCGGCGTGGCAGCCCCGGGCGAGCAGTCGTGCCGCGTTCCGCGGAAATCCCGCAAAAAAACCCAAACCAAAACAAAACAAAAAAAACCAGAGAGCCGCGGCAGGAAAGCGCCCCTGTTGCAGGGACAGCCGCAAGTCCCGAAAACGAACACCACCGCCCGCCTGCCCGGTGCCGGAAGGCTAACGCGCCCGGCTTGCTCTGCTGGCCGACGGCACCTGGAGGCAGCACCTCTGAGTCCCGACCCCAGCTGTCCCCGGCCCGTGGCAGCATGCAAGCACGCGATCGGCCCGCTCTGCACTTGAATTGTCATTCTCTCCGCCCATCACCTCCCCGCCCGAAGCGCAAAGCCACGTGCATATTGGGCGCGAGGTCTTGCGCTGTCTTTTTGTGTGTGCGTTTTCTTTTTCTTTCTCTTGTGCCACGTTGTCCAGAAAGGGGAAGCTGAGCGCGTGGGTGCCACGGCTCCACGGGGCTCCTCTACACGGGGAGGGTGCTCGGGCCGGGAAGGACCCTGAGCCTGGCATGGGTGGACACACCCAATCGCACGTAAAGACACAGAACCTGCACTTCCGCACTTCCGCCAAAGCGGCACCCTGCTCACCACACCGCCGAGCCTGCAACCGCACCTTAGCTCTGTTTCTAAACATCCCCCTGACAAAAGGGGGCTGCGCCACTCCCGGAGAGACCGCAATACCGGGAACGGGCGCTGCACCGGAGACACGGCTCCAGGCCACAGACCTTTAGCCCACCTGCCCTAAGAGTCACATGCCTCTCACCAGCTTTGCGAGCTCGGCCATGAGGGCAGGAGGGGGAAACCTAACTAAACACCTCCCCACCGCACTGGCCCATCCCGTTCCTCCCGTTCCAACGTCACGGTCACCCTCACCATGCCCGCACTCACCTGCCGCCTATTTCGCTGCTCCGTTCCCCTCGCTCCCTCCCACTGTCCCGCCACGTTCAGTGGGCACTGACACCCGGTGGGAGGTTCCCGCCTGTCACCTCATGCCCCTCTGCCGGCTCCGGGGACCTCACCAAGGACTGCCCTGCCCTGAACCGGCTGCCTCCAGATCCCCGGGAGCAGGCCGCAGCGAGAGCTCCGCAGCCTCCCGTCCCTCGCCCCGACGCCCGTCCCATTCATTCCCGGTACCCCCCCGAGACACCACGGACACGCTTGCCAGGGAGCTAGCTATTCCAACTGGATTGAGTCGGCGCGCTCTCATTGGCTGCTTTCCACCCCACCGCGCTGTCCTCCTATTGGATGCTCCTTCCCACGCTCCGCCCCCACAAGCCCACACCTTCACCGGACCTGACTGAGGACTGCGCCCATTTGGGCATGCGCAGTAGGGACTTCACAAGCACCGCCACTTCGCCAACTGTCGCGATTGAGAGCTGAGAACCTACGCACGTCAATCGCCATTCTCTCCGCCTATCAGCGCTTCGCCCCTCAACCTTGCTCGCGCCGTCTGATTGGCCCGCTCTGCATCCTCACTCGCCTGCTCGCCACCCTGCGGGGACCCTGAGCGCATTTGGCCGTGCAGTTTCAAAGATGGAAACTAAAAGTAAAGAACAAACCGCGGTCATTCGCTTATACTAAAAAGGTGTGCGGATCCCTACCCACACCACAAAAAACCCTTAGCTTTCATTTTCCTCCGGCACTAGAATTGCATAGGTGTGAACTCCTAAAATTAAACCATCCATCTCCCAGACACACGCTTCGAACATGACTACGGTGGGTTTCTCTTTGTCTTACACTAACAGACTTGCACATTTGTGAGCAAACACATTGATTTTGAAGCACAGCCCCTCCTGGGGGAAAAACCCGAACCATAACCCTAACCCTAACCCTAACCCAAACCCTAACCCTAACCCGAACCCAAACCCTAACCCTAAACCTAAACCCTAACCCTAACCCTAACCCTAACCAAACGTATTCAGATGGTGTCCCTTGGATGATCTTTGCAAAAAGCACACCCACAGGACTGCAGAGGCCAACCCCACATGAGACATGTGACATGAGACCTGTCCCCAGGGATGATGCATAGTACTACAATTATTGTGTAACCAATAAGCAAACGTTTGACCAATTGGCTCTGTAGGACTGCCCTGAGGTTGTCGTTGTTGCGATAAGATTTGGCATATAATGACTGTGACTTTTGTTGCTGGCATGCTTGCTTTCTCGCATCTAGGCTTGTACAGCTCTGAAATGGAGAGCATCTGTTTCTAAGATTGGTTCACTGCACACGGGGAACGGACTCCCACTTCAGCAAGAACATCTCCACTACTCGTTTCCCTTATAACTCCAGGATTCCTGGTCTCCAGATAAAAGAATCTCTGTTCTTCGCGGTGAACTTTTTGCAAAACGCTCTCTGCAGCAGACCTGCGAAAGGAAGAGAGTAGCTGGGAAACCATGCTTGGGGATGCAGGGAAAAATATGGACGCACATGAAAACTCGTGTGTGCATATCTGTGTACTCACATCACTGCACATGCACGCTGCTGGTTACACACCATGGCGCACGCAAACATACATACTCTTGTATATTCACAAGGTTTCATACACACTCCTTCCATATTTACACTCATAGATCAGAATGAACACACACAGTCGTGATCACACACCACTATACGCGTCCTATTTCCTACACATCTATAAACACAGCCACAAAATCCCATGGTCTCGCAAACCTGCCTAGTGTGCACATGCACACACGCTGACAATAAACCTATCCGAAGCATCTCCTATCCTGAGACCAAGAAGCACAGGAAATAATGCAGACTGAGATCCCTTTCTATGGCTCTGTTCCTTAGCCATCTTTACTCCAAGTGGAGACTGCACGGACAAGAGATTGTCAGTATCCAGAACCTTTCTCCACTCCAGCCATGCTGGTCGCCCACTCGTGTTTGTACTGGAACTGCTCTACGCTGGTGCAGTATACTCTGTGCTGGGATGCATATGAGGACTCTGTTTTTGGGGGCGAACTTGTACTGTGTGTGTTCAGGTCCCCTTCCAACCCTATCCCTATGGCCTTTCCCTTCACTTGGTGGCATGAGCAGACAAAGTTCCTCCAGATATGATTTTTTGGACCGATATCAGACTCTGCTGTTCTTTCCTTAAATGACCTGTTTGGAAATCTTTCTTCTGCAGATACAACACGGACAATCTTGACAAAAGACCCTTTTCTTTTCTTCCTCTTTAACGCCTATTTTGTTGAATTTCTCATGCAAATCGAAGGCTTAGTGGTTTTCTTTGTAGGACTAGGTATGCCTAGAGAAAGAGATCGGGTCAGAATACTCAGCGTCTTCTTCTGTGTTGGAGCCAACCTGCTCTCCCTTGTACGCGACTAAAGAACAAATAGGATTCCTCAGGGAAACAAACGCAGACATGTTGCCAGAAGCATTCAGATATGTGCACGCAAGCATCACCTGCATGCGTATGCAGCTACTGAAAAATCACATAATTCTTCACACAAAGACAGATAAGAAAAGCCTGTCCACAAAAACATTTATTTACAGAAATACTCATGTGAAATGCACGTTCATGCCTCAGTGTAAAAACATTTGTTTATGTTTAGTATTCTGCACACTCATGTACATGGCGGCTCGAGAATAAACAGTGGGAAGGTTGCCCGTGTTTGACAACCCTGTGCATGAAAGCAGGTGTTGGGCCCTATTCCTCCTTAGGCTGGTGTGAGGGCACAACTGTGCTGTTGGAAAGTTATTGCGTATGCTTGGTTGCACAGTCTTAACGTTTTTCATGTGGACAGATTGGAGGGAACTCTGCTAGTAAAGGAAAAAAAGAGAAGCAGGCAGAACAGATAGGGGTGCCATGCTACCTCTTTCACTTGGCAGGGTCTTCACAGTCGCAAGACAGGAGATTCTTCGCAATAGATCAACAAGAGAAATGTAACAGAAGACATCGTAAGAGAAAAAAACGAGGGGAGCATCTATTCACAAGCTCGTCCGTGGTATATGGTTGAACGCAAGCACGTCATGCGCCTGCGAACGTAAATACTTTTCCTGTAACATTCTGCTAGCGGCACGACTTGCATCATCTAGGATAGCTACAGACTTGACCCTATGACCATGGACACATTGTTCCCAAGTGTTTCGTGGTGGTGTAAGCATCTGCCCTAGCTCTCCGTTTCTCCACATGCATGCAAGCACATATCTTTCTCTCAGCAAGCATGTGTGTTATTGTAGCCCAATATGTACTTCTGCAGGGGTGCGTGAGGACTGTTGAAAGGCTGTGCGTTTGGAGTGCCTGCCATCACTGCTCAACCTGAACAGATACAAGAGAAATCATCTAGGTAGAGGCAACAAAGCAAAATCAAGGAAGAAATGAGATTTGTTCCATACAGTCTGTTTCCCTTCGCTGACTTTTCACAGTTACACCAAGAAAAAAGCTTAGCGGTAGATCTACCGGAGAAATGTGTCCAAACAGGTCAGTCAGCGAAAAAACTGCAGAGCCTGCTATAAAGCAAAAACCGTACCTGAAGGACCTTTAGCTACTACGTGCAGCAGAGAAGGTACTTCAATCCTCAGCAACACTTCTTTCTCTTTACCTCTCTTTTAGAGCGCACTCTCTTCGTTCTTCTTTCACTTCTTTCACTTCTTTCACTTCATGGAGTGTGCCTGTGCTTCCCCTCCCTTCCAATCCCTCTCATCAGCACTTCTGCAACAGGTTTAGAAGGAGCTCTCCACACACACGCCGTTTTGGCCCTCCACACGCAGACCCCTCAGATGCCTCCCATCATAGAGAATACTGCCCCAGCGTAGAGCAGTTCCAATACTCACACGTATGTGTGGTCAGCCTGACTGGACTGGGGAAAAGTTCAGAAGGTTGTGAATCTCTTGTCCGTGCATTCTCTGTTTGGAGTAAAGAGTGACAGGGAAGAGAGCCAGAGAAAGATTAGAAAGCTTGTGGCTGCACGTAAACACGTTCTTGTGTCTGTGTGTGTATGGATGACTGCGTGTTCAGGAAGAGGCAAAGTACTCCGTTTCTGTCGCGATGTTCATAGAGGCGCTTAAGGGGTCGCTTAACTGCAGAGGTACCTGTGTGCCACTCGTTTGAGGGCGAAAACACTTCTGCATCTGTGGGTAAAAAAGCGAACATTCCTGTTCACAGACTGTGGCTTATACTCGCACCTGCCTACAGGTACGCTTCTGAAAGCCAAGGATTGCATACATATGTACAAGCACTTGCGCCAGCGTAGGCCATCAGGAACGTGCTTACTCTCACAGAAATAGGAACGTGCTTGTGTTCCACCCTACATCATGGATAAGCTTGTGAACATCCACTGTGCTATTCTTCCTCTGCACGGCATGTTTTTTTGTATTTCTCTGGCAGATCGAACGTTTAGTAGATTTCTTTGTAGGACTAGGTATGCCGAGAGAAACAGATTGCGTAGGAAAAGTCGCAGTCTGCCTTCTTCAGTGTTGGAGCCTACTGCTCTCCCCTGTCTGAGTCCAAATGCGCATATAGGATTCCTCACCGAGACACGGGCAGAAGTCTTTCCACAAAAATACATGTATGTGCTAAAACTACAACCTGCATGCAAACGCATATACCTAAAAGCAAATCCATGTTGACACACTGACATATAATGTTGCCAAATATGTCCTTTAGCTAAAGAAGGGCAGGGACAGCTGTCAAGCAAAATTCGCCTCTGAAGGATCTTGGGCTACTTCCTGCCAGCAAGGAAAAGCTTCCATCCTCAGCACATCTTCACCCTCTTTGTTTTTTCTTTAGTCAACACTCTTTCCGTCCTTCTTTCCCTTACAATTGCCTGGAATGTGCCTGGGCTCCCCTCTCTTCCAACACCTCTCTTCAGCACTTTTGGAATTGAGTTAGAAGGAGCTTTGCACACACAGAGTACATATGCGCCCACACACACGCAGAGTCCTCTTATGCCGCCCATCACAGAGAATATTGCACCAGCCTAAAGCAATTCTAATAGTCAAACGTATGTGTGACCAGCATAGCTGGAGTGGGGAAAGGATCAGGAGGCTGAGAATCTCTTGTCCGTCTTGTCTGTCTGCTTGGAGTAAGACAGCTAGAGAACAGAGCCGAAGAAAGGGATCTTAGCCTGCTTTATTTCCAGTGTTTCTTAATTTCATGGTAGGTGTTGCTATCGATAAGGATTGGTTTATTCTCTGTGTGTGCACTTATGAACTAGGCAGCTTAGTGCGATTATGCCATACTGTGGCTTTGCCTAGATGTCCTGGAAATAGTAGGTGCATAATGGTGTGTAATCGCCAGTGGGCATATGTATTCAGCTTGATTTCTGAATATAAATAGGGAATGAGTCTGCATGTGTTACTGACGGCATTCATATAAGTTCGGGATTCATTTTTGAAGTGGTAATGACAGCAGAAGAATAGGAGGAGAGAATCATTGCCCATGCTTTAAAAGGGTCTGGTTGGGGAAGAATCTGCATGGCCACATGCATGGCCCAGGGAATAGGGTTTCTCATTTCCTTCACTGTCTGGGCCACGCCACATGTAGAGGGAACTGGGTACCTGAATGCTCTTCCCATCTGTAGGGAGATTCCAGGACTTACTGAAATAGAAGTGAAGGAATGGGGGTGAGAGCAAAGCCGGTGATCAGTATTAGGTCCCTATGTCTGAGGAATTAAAATTTTGCTTTTGTGATAGTTGTGCCCATCTTACAGATGCAGAGTGTGTTTTGCTTCTATCCAAAGATGTATTGTGTTGAAAAAAAGTACCAACTTAAGAGCAAAGACTACACTTTTAAGCAGACTTTCTTTCATTTAACAGCAGTTGTTGTTATCCTCCATAAGTGCTCGAAAGACCCGACGCTTTTGCATTGCTCATATACACACAATCATCGTGTTTTCCAATCTATAGCTGGAGGCGTTGTCTGATGTATGTGCCTATCATAGAACAGCTCAGTTCTCTCTCCTTTGAATATTGCTGGGTTTTAAGGGAGGGAATAAGTGTAACACCATTGTTTTAATCTGAAATGGAACAAAGAAGAAGTCTAATCTCTTTGCATGTGGGCCACACCAGTTGAATATAGTGTGCAGTGATGTAGTAAGGAAAATCAACTTTATCTCTTCTAAACTAAAAGGACAGCACATGACTTTTTTTACTGCGTACTGCCAGGGAGCAAGGAAAAGCAGCTGACTCAAGCTGAGAACGATGAACAGGCAGGGTGTAACTCAGGTGGTGGGCAGTGGCTTACATCCTTAATGGCCTTAACAGCGTACGATCGGAAGATCTTTGTCCTCCTGTAGGTAGCATTGCTTATTGCAACACCAGAAAAGTGCAATTCACATAAACTGAACATTGCTTCCTGCTTAGCATGCACCATTATATTTTACAATGCAACAGCAGAAGTACTACAAGCTATCATTGGTCTTTAAATCAGAGGCTTTTCCAAAGCACTATAAGTGTGACACACCAACAGAGGAACATAGGTGATTTCTTTAGGACTCCGAGACAAATCAAGCAATCACTCTAAAGCAATATATGCCAAGAATGAAAAAGTAACAAGCGTGCTTATAGAATATTTGAATACATTAGGAATCTGTGGGAGTCACAAGCTTGCAAACCACAACCCCAGGTATTGCAGACACGGTCTTATCAAGGTCACAATCTTCCAGAAGAAGGCAACCCAGGAACTACCTGAAGACAAATGCATGGCCCACCTCTCCGCCTCGCCTGTATTTGGGTTATTTCCTAGTATCTGGTCAGGATCCATGCCACTGCATCCCCTGCTGTTTGTTGCCCTGACTTGCGTACCCGTCTTTTTGCTATTCAGCAAAAAAAGAGTGCAAGTTTCCCGGGGAAGCTAATGCTCAGGTACACTTTGACTGTTCATCAAGGAGAGAGCCAAAAATCCTTCATAGACATTGAGGCAAAGGCCCAATAAGAGGTTCTCCAGCTCATTTGCTAAATGGCCTCTTTGGAAAAGTTTCTCTGGTAGATCTATCACTCAGTGTTTTTCTCGTGTAACTGTGAAAAGTCAGCCTAGGGAAACTGCCTATATCAAACACAATCCTGCCTCGTTTCTGCTTTGTTGCCTCTGCCTAGATGATTTCCCTTTTCTCGGTTCACTTGAGCGACCATGATTGTTCCGATACACAGAGGTACAACCAACACACATACTGCCAATAGAGACACTCAGTTGAGCTCATTCCTTTCGAATATTGCTGCGCTGATGCACATGTGCGATGAAATTAACACACATGCTAGTTGAGAGAAAGACTTACATGCGTGTGGAGAGATGGATAGATACAGCAGGCGCTTAGGCATGCAGACTTTCAGGCACACTCCACGCACACTGGGTCACGTCTGCAGGTATCCTAGACATTGACAGTCGTGCCACCACTTGTAACTGTGCAAAGCTACTAAACAAAGAGTTACACTTGCTCTCACACGAGCACACAATGTTTGCCCTCAGCTATACATGAGGGACAAGCTTGTGAAGAGATGCTCTGCTGTTCTTTCTCGTTATGACATGTTCTGCTTCTTTTCTCTTGTAGATCGATTGCTAAGCGTCTTTCCTCATATGACTGTGAAGCATTTGCCTTAGGAGAAAAGTATCATGGCACAGCATTCAGTTCTGCCTACATCTGTCTTTGTTCCCTTACTAGCAGAGATCCCTTGCATCCGTCCAGACGAGAAATGCAGGACTGTGCGTCAACATATACGCAGAACATTGCCATCGAACAGCAGAGCAGTACACTCACGCCTAAACATGAATGGAGCCCACGTCAAGGCACACACGTGGACAGACAAGCATTTATAAGCACAAGTGCTTCTACCCACAGGATAGGCCAAGAACAGGCACGTATCTGCAGGTGCTCTCCAAACGTGTATTCTCTCGTGCAGACACGCATACGTGTGTACAGTATCCCAAACATAAACAGACGTGTTTAACCTTAAGAATGGAAGTGCTTTTCACATAGGTCTTTCTGTAAAGAGATGTGAGAGGGCGTGATTGCAGGTGTGCATTTGTGTTGCCACGTTTTTGCTTATATATCAGTGTATGAACAGATACGTGCTTTTCTCTGGCGGCATATGCATGCACTTTGTGTTGGTACACATACCTGAAGGCTCGTGGAAAGGTTTCTGCAACTTTTCTGGACTCATATGTGTGCACGTGGACAAACAGAAGAGATAGCAAGTAGGTTCCAACACTGTAGAAGGCACACGGCAAGATTTCCTGCTTTACCTCTTCCTCTCGGTATACCGCTAAGTTTCGATCGGAAAGAGAAACACAACAAAGTATGCCGCACGGAGAAAGAGCAGCCGAGCATCTGTTCACAACCTTTCCTGTGATATATGGTTGAACGCAAAGACGTTGGTTCTTCTGAGAGACTGTGCACACTGGTGCAAGAGGTTGTACATACATCAGTCCTTGGTGCGGGGCTTTCGAAAGTATGCCTGTAGGCAGGTGTGAATATATGCTGCTGTCTGAACACTCCTAATCCATTGTTTACCCAAACATATGGAGATGCTTGGTCCTAAATTTGAACAGTCTCCTCAGGTTTTGATTTTTGAATGTTTAATGGGAATAATATTTCTGGTGGTCCAGTGGACCCAAAACCTGTATACCCTCTTATTCGTTCCCCAGATTTGGGCACACGTGATTTAAACGGAATCAAAAGTGCTATTTTTACTCCTTTGGTGATGTTTACTGGTGGTGCTATGGTTTGGACCATGATCGTTTATGCACCTGCATAATCTGCATCAGTCATACCAGATAAGACAAAAACCCCTTGTCTTGGTGTTGATGATCGTCCAAATAATAGCACAAATAACCTGTGACGGAGAGGACCTTTCATATTGGATAGAATGCAATGCACCTTTGAATCTATCCATGGTATTTCTACTGCTGTCTCCACGTCCACTCCAGCACTTCCCGCTGTGGCGGAGGGGACGCTGTCCCAGACACCCTGCATTTGTGTCGTAGAGCGCCTGGGACTCGCGCTCCTCTGCATATTTCAGGTGCTTGTTGTGACACTGCCATAATCAACAGATCATCAATACCATGGCAATCAGTAACGGTATCCAACCTTAGTGCTATATCAGCTACTACCACTTGGTGGCAAACGGAGGGACTGTGTTTGTATCTCTGAGACAATACTCAGCAAGTATATTGCTTTTGTTGCCAGGTAAAAGCAAACTGGTCTTCCACTGAGCTGGCACGTGGGGTGGAGGGCGGGTGCAGTGTTGGCGGGAGGACTAGGGTTGGGTGGCTTTTTTGCATAAGCATTGACTTTTGCAAGCGGCAAAAAAATTCTGATGCTATGATCCCACCCATTTCTGACCGTGGGATACCAGCTTGTACTAAATCATTCCACATTAGTGTTCTCATCACCTGTGCTGTAACGCCTTTCAGTTTTGCCACTTTTCCGTTATCCACCACCCAAACAGGGGGTCCTGAAATTACAGCCCCAATTCCCCTCAAGGCATTTGCTAGAGTGCCTGCACTACCTGCAGCATTTGTCACTGCTGGCAGAATCATGAGTATTAGTGATGCAGCACTCCTCCCCAAAGTTGCATTTACTACTTCTTGTCACTGCTAACCTGTCCGGATCAGATCCCATAATCAATGCATACACCACCTCCATCTGCTGCACTAAATCAATACTTTCCTCCGTTGTGCACCAATTTCCACGGAGAACACAGATTCAACAGGTTCAGCATATGCTGTTAAAAAAGCTGCACACAAACATTTTTCCCTTTGTTCCTGAGTAACACACACTAGCAACCGGTCTACATTATTTTGCAGCTCATAGCACCGCTCTGCTTGGACAGTAATTCCTTCTTGTGCGATCACCTTTGCATCCTGTAAAATCCCAACCTGCTTTTCCAGTCGTCTTATTTTACTCTGCAATGCAACACCTTCAGGATCAAGAGCTCTAAGGAGCAGTAACAAAGAACTATCCCAATCTCCCTGCCAATTTGCGAGAAGAAGTCGATGCCTCTCTCCATGGAAAGCTTAGCATAGCTGTCTGAATAACCCGGGGGTAATCACGGCCCCATCATCACACTAAGAGTTCCTTTCCGTTCCTTTCCTTTCCTTCCTTTCCTTTCCTTCCTTTCCTTCCTTTCCTTTCCTTTCCTTTCCTTTCCTTTCCTTTCCTTTCCTTTTCCTTTCCTTTCCTTTCCTTTCCTTTCCTTTCTTTCCTTTCCTTTCCTTTCCTTTCCTTTCCTTTCCTTTCCTTTCCTTTCCTTTCCTTTCCATTTATTTTCTTTTCCTTTTATTTTCCTTTCCTTTCCTTTCCTTTCCTTTCCTTGCCTTTCCTTGCCTTTCCTTTCCTTTCCTTTCCTTTCCTTTCCTTTCCTTTCTTTCCTTTCCTTCCTTTCCTTTCCTTTTCCTTTCCTTTCCTTTCCTTTCCTTTCCTTTCCTTTCCTTGCCTTGCCTTGCCTTGCTTGCCTTGCCTTGCCTTGCCTTGCCTTGCCTTGCCTTGCCTTGCCTTGCCTTGCCTTGCCTTGCCTTGCCTTGCCTTCCTTGCCTTTCCTTTCCTTTCCTTTCCTTTCCTTTCCTTGCCTTTCCTTGCCTTTCCTTGCCTTTCCTTGCCTTTCCTTGCCTTTCCTTGCCTTTCCTTGCCTTTCCTTGCCTTTCCTTGCCTTTCCTTGCCTTGCCTTGCCTTGCCTTCCTTGCCTTGCCTTGCCTTGCCTTGCCTTGCCTTGCTTGCCTTTCCTTTCCTTTTCCTTTCCTTTTCCTTTCCTTTTCCTTTTCCTTTTCCTTTTCCTTTCCTTTTCTCTTTTTTCTTTTCTTTTCTTTTCTTTTCTTTTCTTTTCTTTTCTTTTCTTTTCTTTTCTTTTCTTTTCTTTCTTTCCTTTTCTTTTCTTTTCTTTTCTTTCCTTTCCTTTTCTTTTCTTTTCTTTAATTTTCTTTTCTTTCAATTTTCTTTTCTTTTCTTTCTTTATTTTCTTTTCTTTTCTTTTCTTTTCTTTTCTTTTCTTTTGTTTCTTTTCTTTTCTTTTCTTTTCTTTTCTTTTCTTTTCTTTTCTTTTCTTTTCTTTTCTTTTCTTTTCTTTTCTTTTCTTTTCTTTTCCTTCCTTTTCCTTTCCTT
>NW_027017675.1:0-27500 GCF_036013445.1 Caloenas nicobarica
TCTCCACACGCATGTAAGTCTTTCTCTCAACTAGCATGTGTGTTAATTTCATTGCACATGTACATCAGCGCAGCAATATTCGAAAGGAATGAGCTCAACTGAGTGTCTCTATTGGCAGTATGTGTGTTGGTTGTACCTCTGTGTATCGGACCAATCATGGTCGCTCAAGTGAACCGAGAAAAGGGAAATCATCTAGGCAGAGGCAACAAAGCAGAAACGAGCCAGGATTGTGTTTGATATAGGCAGTTTCCCTAGGCTGACTTTTCACAGTTACACGAGAAAAACACTGAGTGACAGATCTACCAGAGAAACTTTTCCAAAGAGGCCATTTAGCAAATGAGCTGGAGAACCTCTTATTGGGCCTTTGCCTCAATGTCTATGAAGGATTTTTGGCTCTCTCCTTGATGAACAGTCAAAGTGTACCTGAGCATTAGCTTCCCTGGGAAACTTGCACTCTTTTTTTGCTGAATAGCAAAAAGACGGGTACGCAAGTCAGGGCAACAAACAGCAGGGGATGCAGTGGCATGGATCCTGACCAGATACTAGGAAATAACCCAAATACAGGCGAGGCGGAGAGGTGGGCCATGCATTTGTCTTCAGGTAGTTCCTGTGTTGCCTTCTTCTGGAAGATTGTGACCTTGATAAGACCGTGTCTGCAATACCTGGGGTTGTGGTTTGCAAGCTTGTGACTCCCACAGATTCCTAATGTATTCAAATATTCTATAAGCACGCTTGTTACTTTTTCATTCTTGGCATATATTGCTTTAGAGTGATTGCTTGATTTGTCTCGGAGTCCTAAAGAAATCCCCTATGTTCCTCTGTTGGTGTGTCACACTTATAGTGCTTTGGAAAAGCCTCTGATTTAAAGACCAATGATAGCTTGTAGTACTTCTGCTGTTGCATTGTAAAATATAATGGTGCATGCTAAGCAGGAAGCAATGCTCTGTTTATGTGAATTGTACTTTTCTGGTGTTGCAATAAGCAATGCTACCTACAGGAGGACAAAGATCTTCTGATCGTACGCTGTTAAGGCCATTAAGGATGTAAGCCACTGCCCACCACCTGAGTTACACCCTGCCCGTTCATCGTTCTCAGCTTGAGTCAGCTGCTTTTCCTTGCTCCCTGGCAGTACGCAGTAAAAAAAGTCATGTGCTGTCCTTTTAGTTTAGAAGAGATAAAGTTGATTTTCCTTACTACATCACTGCACACTATATTCAACTGGTGTGGCCCACATGCAAAGAGATTAGACTTCTTCTTTGTTCCATTTCAGATTAAAACAATGGTGTTACACTTATTCCCTCCCTTAAAACCCAGCAATATTTAAAGGAGAGAGAACTGAGCTGTTCTATGATAGGCACATACATCAGACAACGCCTCCAGCTATAGATTGGAAAACACGATGATTGTGTGTATATGAGCAATGCAAAAGCGTCGGGTCTTTGGAGCACTTATGGAGGATAACAACAACTGCTGTTAAATGAAAGAATGTCTGCTTAAAAGTGTAGTCTTTGCTCTTAAGTTGGTACTTTTTTTCAACACAATACATCTTTGGATAGAAGCAAAACACCCTCTGCATCTGTAAGATGGGCACAACTATCACAAAAGCAAAATTTTAATTCCTCACACATAGGGACCTAATACTGATCACCGGCTTTGCTCTCACCCCCATTCCCTCACTTCTATTTCAGTAAGTCCTGGAATCTCCCTACAGATGGGAAGAGCATTCAGGTACCCAGTTCCCTCTACATGTGGCGTGGCCCAGACAGTGAAGGAAATGAGAAACCCTATTCCCTGGGCCATGCATGTGGCCATGCAGATTCTTCCCCAACCAGACCCCTTTTAAAGCATGGGCAATGATTCTCTCCTCCTATTCTTCTGCTGTCATTACCACTTCAAAAATGAATCCCGAACTTATATGAATGCCGTCAGTAACACATGCAGACTCATTCCCTATTAATATTCAGAAATCAAGCTGAATACATATGCCCACTGGCGATTACACACCATTATGCACCTACTATTTCGAGGACATCTAGGCAAAGCCACAGTATGGCATAATCGCACTAAGCTGCCTAGTTCATAAGTGCACACACAGAGATTAAACCAATCCTTATCGATAGCAACACCTACCATGAAATTAAGAAACGCTGGAAATAAAGCAGGCTAAGATCCCTTTCTTTGGCTCTGTTCTCTAGCTGTCTTACTCCAAGCAGACAGACAAGACGGACAAGAGATTCTCAGCCTCCTGATCCTTTCCCCACTCCAGCTATGCTGGTCACACATACGTTTGACTATTAGAATTGCTTTAGGCTGGTGCAATATTCTCTGTGATGGGCGGCATAAGAGGACTCTGCGTGTGTGTGGGCGCATATGTACTCTGTGTGTGCAAAGCTCCTTCTAACTCAATTCCAAAAGTGCTGAAGAGAGGTGTTGGAAGAGAGGGGAGCCCAGGCACATTCCAGGCAATTGTAAGGGAAAGAAGGACGAAAAGAGTGTTGTCTAAAGAAAAAACAAAGAGGGTGAAGATGTGCTGAGGATGGAAGCTTTTCCTTGCTGGCAGGAAGTAGCCCAAGATCCTTCAGAGGCGAATTTTGCTTGACAGCTGTCCCTGCCCTTCTTTAGCTAAAGGACATATTTGGCAACATTATATGTCAGTGTGTCAACATGGATTTGCTTTTAGGTATATGCGTTTGCATGCAGGTTGTAGTTTTAGCACATATCTGTATTTTTGTGGAAACACTTCTGCCTGTGTTTTGCTGAGGAATCCTATATGCGCATTTGGACTCAGACAGGGGAGAGCAGTAGGCTCCAACACGGAAGAAGGCAGACCGCAACTTTTCCTACGCAATCTGTTTCTCTCGGCATACCTAGTCCTACAAAGAAATCTACTAAACGTTCGATTTGCCAGAGAAATACAACAAAACATGCCGTGCAGAGGAAGAATAGCACAGTGGATGTTCACAAGCTTATCCATGATGTAGGGTGGAACGCAAGCACGTTCCTATTTCTGTGAGAGTAAGCACGTTCCTGATGGCCTACGCTGGCGCAAGTGCTTGTACATATGTATGCAATCCTTGGCTTTCAGAAGCGTACCTGTAGGCAGGTGCGAGTATAAGCCACAGTCTGTGAACAGGAATGTTCGCTTTTTTACCCACAGATGCAGAAGTGTTTTCGCCCTCAAACGAGTGGCACACAGGTACCTCTGCAGTTAAGCGACCCCTTAAGCACCTCTATGAACATCGCGACAGAAACGGAGTAATTTGCCTCTTCCTGAACACGCAGTCATCTGTACACACACAGACACAAGAACGTGTTTACGTGCAGCCACAAGCTTTCTAATCTTTCTCTGGCTATCTTCCCTATCCCTCTTTACTGCAAACAGAGACTGCACGGACAAGAGATTCACAACCTTCTGAACTTTTCCCCACTCCAGTGAGGCTGACCACACATACGTGTGAGTATTGGAACTGCTCTACGCTCGGGCAGTATTCTCTATGATGGGAGGCATCTGAGGGGTCTGCGTGTGGAGGGCCAAAACGGCGTGTGTGTGGAGATCTCCTTCTAAACCTGTTGCAGAAGTGCTGATGAGAGGGATTGGAAGGGAGGGGAAGCACAGGCACACTCCACGAAGTGAAAGAAGTGAAAGAAGTGAAAGAAGAACGAAGAGAGTGCGCTCTAAAAGAGAGGTAAAGAGAAAGAAGTGTTGCTGAGGATTGAAGTACCTTCTCTGCTGCACGTAGTAGCTAAAGGTCCTTCAGGTACGGTTTTTGCTTTATAGCAGGCTCTGCAGTTTTTTCGCTGACTGACCTGTTTGGACACATTTCTCCGGTAGATCTACCGCTAAGCTTTTTTCTTGGTGTAACTGTGAAAAGTCAGCGAAGGGAAACAGACTGTATGGAACAAATCTCATTTCTTCCTTGATTTTGCTTTGTTGCCTCTACCTAGATGATTTCTCTTGTATCTGTTCAGGTTGAGCAGTGATGGCAGGCACTCCAAACGCACAGCCTTTCAACAGTCCTCACACACCCCTGCAGAAGTACATATTGGGCTACAATAACACACATGCTTGCTGAGAGAAAGATATGTGCTTGCATGCATGTGGAGAAACGGAGAGCTAGGGCAGACGCTTACACCACCACGAAACACTTGGGAACAATGTGTCCATGGTCATAGGGTCAAGTCTGTAGATATCCTAGATGATGCAAGTCGTGCCGCTAGCAGAATGTTACAGGAAAAGTATTTACGTTCACAGGCGCATGACGTGCTAGCGTTCAACGGACGAGCTTGTGAATAGATGCTCCCCTCGTTTTTTTCTCTTACGATGTCTTCTGTTACATTTCTCTTGTTGATCTATTGTGAAGAATCTCCTGTCTTGCGACTGTGAAGACCCTGCCAAGTGAAAGAGGTGTCATGGCACCCCTATCTGTTCTGCCTGCTTCTCTTTTTTTCCTTTACTAGCAGAGTTCCCTCCAATCTGTCCACATGAAAAACGTTAAGACTGTGCAACCAAGCATACGCAGTAACTTTCCAACAGCACAGTTGTGCCCTCACACCAGCCTAAGGAGGAATAGGGCCCAACACCTGCTTTCATGCACAGGGTTGTCAAACACGGGCAACCTTCCCACTGTTTATTCTCAAGCCGCCATGTACATGAGTGTGCAGAATACTAAACATAAACAAATGTTTTTACACTGAGGCATGAACGTGCATTTCACATGAGTATTTCTGTAAATAAATGTTTTTGTGGACAGGCTTTTCTTATCTGTCTTTGTGTGAAGAATTATGTGATTTTTCAGTAGCTGCATACGCATGCAGGTGATGCTTGTGTGCACATATCTGAATGCTTCTGGCAACACGTCTGCGTTTGTTTCCCTGAGGAATCCTATTTGTTCTTTAGATGCGTACAAGGGAGAGCAGGTTGGCTCCAACACAGAAGAAGACGCTGAGTATTCTGACCCAATCTCTTTCTCTAGGCATACCTAGTCCTACAAAGAAAACCTCTAAGCCTTCGATTTGCATGAGAAATTCAACAAAATAGGTGGTAAAGAGGAAGAAAAGAAAAGGGTCTTTTGTCAAGATTGTCCGCGTTGTATCTGGAAAGATTTCCGAACAGATCATTTAAGGAAAGAACAGCAGAGTCTGATATCAGTCCAAAAAATCATATCTGGAGGAACTTTGTCTGCTCATGCCACCAAGTGAAGGGAAAGGCCATAGGGATAGGGTTGGAAGGGGCCGTGAACACACACAGTACATTTTCGCCCCCACAAACGGAGTCCTCATATGCATCCCAGCACAGAGTATACTGCACCAGCGTAGAGCAGTTCCAGTACAAACAGGAGTGGGCAACCAGCATGGCTGGAGTGGAGAAAGGTTCTGGATACTGACAATCTCTTGTCCGTGCAGTCTCCACTTGCAGTAAAGATGGCTAAGGAACAGAGCCATAGAAAGGGATCTCAGTCTGCATTATTTCCTGTGCTTCTTGGTCTCAGGATAGGAGATGCTTCGGATAGGTTTATTGTCAGCGTGTGTGCATGTGCACACTAGGCAGGTTTGCGAGACCACGGGATTTTGTGGCTGTGTTTATAGATGTGTAGGAAATAGGACGCGTATAGTGGTGTGTGATCACGACTGTGTGTGTTCATTCTGATCTATGAGTGTAAATATGGAAGGAGTGTGTATGAAACCTTGTGAATATACAAGAGTATGTATGTTTGCGTGCGCCATGGTGTGTAACCAGCAGCGTGCATGTGCAGTGATGTGAGTACATAGATATGCACGCACGAGTTTTCATGTGCGTCCATCTTTTTCCCTGCATCCCCAAGCATGGTTTCCCAGCTACTCTCTTCCTTTCGCAGGTCTGCTGCAGAGAGCGTTTTGCAAAAAGTTCACCGCGAAGAACAGAGATTCTTTTATCTGGAGACCAGGAATCCTGGAGTTATAAGGGAAACGAGTAGTGGAGATGTTCTTGCTGAAGTGGGAGTCCGTTCCCCGTGTGCGGTGAACCAATCTTAGAAACAGATGCTCTCCATTTCAGAGCTGTACAAGCCTAGATGCGAGAAAGCAAGCATGCCAGCAACAAAAGTCACAGTCATTATATGCCAAATCTTATCGCAACAACGACAACCTCAGGGCAGTCCTAGAGAGCCAATTGGTCAAACGTTTGCTTATTGGTTACACAATAATTGTAGTACTATGCATCATCCCTGGGGACAGGTCTCATGTCACATGTCTCATGTGGGGTTGGCCTCTGCAGTCCTGTGGGTGTGCTTTTTGCAAAGATCATCCAAGGGACACCATCTGAATACGTTTGGTTAGGGTTAGGGTCTAGGGTTAGGGTTAGGGTTAGGGTTTAGGTTTAGGGTTAGGGTTTGGGTTAGGGTTAGGGTTCGGGTTAGGGTTATGGTTAGGGTTATGGTTCGGGTTTTTCCCCCAGGAGGGGCTGTGCTTCAAAATCAATGTGTTTGCTCACAAATGTGCAAGTCCGTTAGTGTAAGACAAAGAGAAACCCATCGTAGTCATGTTCGAAGCGTGTGTCTGGGAGATGGATGGTTTAATTTTACGAGTTCACACCTATGCAATTCTAGTGCCGGAGGAAAATGAAAGCTAAGGGTTTTTTGTGGTGTAGGTAGGGATCCGCACACCTTTTTAGTATAAGCGAATGACCGCGGTTTGTTCTTTACTTTTAGTTTCCATCTTTGAAACTGCACGGCCAAATGCGCTCAGGGTCCCCGCAGGGTGGCGAGCAGGCGAGTGAGGATGCAGAGCGGGCCAATCAGACGGCGCGAGCAAGGTTGAGGGGCGAAGCGCTGATAGGCGGAGAGAATGGCGATTGACGTGCGTAGGTTCTCAGCTCTCAATCGCGACAGTTGGCGAAGTGGCGGTGCTTGTGAAGTCCCTACTGCGCATGCACAAATGGGCGCAGTCCTCAGTCAGGTCCGGTGAAGGTGTGGGCTTGTGGGGGCGGAGCGTGGGAAGGAGCATCCAATAGGAGGACAGCGCGGTGGGGTGGAAAGCAGCCAATGAGAGCGCGCCGACTCAATCCAGTTGGAATAGCTAGCTCCCTGGCAAGCGTGTCTGTGGTGTCTCGGGGGGGTACCGGGAATGAACGGGACGGGCGTCGGGGCGAGGGACGGGAGGCTGCGGAGCTCTCGCTGTGGCCTGCTCCCGGGGATCTGGAGGCAGCCGGTTCAGGGCAGGGCAGTCCTTGGTGAGGTCCCCGGAGCCGGCAGAGGGGCATGAGGTGACAGGCGGGAACCTCCCACCGGGTGTCAGTGCCCGCTGAATGCGGCGGGACAGTGGGAGGGAGCGAGGGGAACGGAGCAGCGAAATAGGCGGCAGGTGAGTGCGGGCATGGTGAGGGTGACCGTGACGTTGGAACGGGAGGAACGGGATGGGCCAGTGCGGTGGGGAGGTGTTTAGTTAGGTTTCCCCCTCCTGCCCTCATGGCCGAGCTCGCAAAGCTGGTGAGAGGCGTGTGACTCTTAGGGCAGGTGGGCTAAAGGTCTGTGGCCTGGAGCCGTGTCTCCGGTGCAGCGCCCGTTCCCGGTATTGCGGTCTTTCCGGGAGTGGCGCAGACCCCTTTTGTCAGGGGGATGTTTAGAAACAGAGCTAAGGTGCGGTTGCAGGCTCGGCGGTGTGGTGAGCAGGGTGCCGCTTTGGCGGAAGTGCAGAAGCTCAGGGCGAGGCCCTGCAGGTTCTGTGTCTTTACGTGCGATTGGGTGTGTCCACCCATGCCAGGCTCAGGGTCCTTCCCGGCCCGAGCACCCTCCCCGTGTAGAGGAGCCCCGTGGAGCCGTGGCACCCACGCGCTCAGCTTCCCCTTTCTGGACAACGTGGCACAAGAGAAAGAGAAAGAAAAAGAAAACGCACACACAAAAAGACAGCGCAAGACCTCGCGCCCAATATGCACGTGGCTTTGCGCTTCGGGCGGGGAGGTGATGGGCGGAGAGAATGGCAATTCAAGTGCAGAGCGGGCCGATCGCGTGCTTGTATGCTGCCACGGGCCGGGGACAGCTGGGGTCGGGACTCAGAGGTGCTGCCTCCAGGTGCCGTCGGCCAGCAGAGCAAGCCGGGCGCGTTAGCCTTCCGGCACCGGGCAGGCGGGCGGCGGTGGTCGTTTTCAGGACTTGCGGCTGTCCCTGCAACAGGGGCGCTTTCCTGCCGCGGCTCTCTGTTTTTTTTTGTTTTGGTTTGGTTTGGGTTTTTTTGCGGGATTTCCGCGGAACGCGGCACGACTGCTCGCCCGGGGGTGCCACGCCGGCTCTCAGTGCTGCCGTCCTGTGGGCAAAGCGTGGTACTGCAGGCGGCCGCCCCAATGCGGTGCCGCGGCGTGCCTCGGTGCTGCCGTCGTGTGGCGAAACTCGGGTACTGCAGCGCACGGCCAGCAAGCGCTGCCGCTGGGCGATCCCTTATTCTGACTAATTCCTCTGCTTCTTTCTGCGCTATTTTCTTAAGATGCTGAACTCTCATTTCGAATTTTTGTTTTTCAAAGGGGGAGCTACGAACACCTGATGCTCAGCAGATCCCGCAGCCCAGGCGGGGAACAAAACGTGGGAGAGCAGAGCCCAAGCGGGAGATGTGGCAACATCTTCCCTCCCCACTGTGCCATGGGGCAGCTGCCGGCCTGTGGGATGGGGGCTGCGACTGTTTGGGGCGCTGCCCCCTGTTTTGAGGAGTTGTGGTATGTACATATGTAAATGGCATTATGAGAGCAAGGAGATGCCCGTGGGGGCTATTTCCCTTTTCTACCTTCTTTTGGAGAGAAAAGAAGGGGGGATTTGGGGGGGTGATGATGATGTTACTGGGGGGTGTGCTGATGGTACTGGAGGAGCAGGCCAGTGAGAGATGGGGGGATTACAGCCCCAAAATGTCTGAAGGATCATGGGTGGGGTATTTAGTGGTACTGTGGGGAGGAGAAATTTCTCCCTGTCCTCTGCAGGGAAAACAAAATAAAACAATCCTACATCAAAGCTGTCCTGGAGAAATACTTGCTGTTTGTCATTCAGGTTCTAGAAGTGCCCGATGTCCTGTTAAAGGTTGTGGTGGTGCAGGTCAGGGATCCCCAGGCTGTGCCGAGACCACAGGACGGCTGCTGGTGGAACAAAAGTCAAGGACAACTTCTCAGAGGTAAGAACCTTTCGATTTGCTCTCCTCAGGACACATCCATTTGCCTCTGGGCCTCTCACAGGCTTACTCGCCACCTTGTTCCCTCAGAAACCCGTTTCCTTCCAGTTCCTCTGTGATTGCCCTGCCTGCCTTTGGGTGCCCGCAGGCTCTTTGGTGGCATCAAGGTGCCCGTTTGACCTTTTGCTTCATTTAATTCCCCTCTTTTTCTCTCTTCCCCTCAAAACTTCCCCATTTGCTTTTGGCACATCCCAGAGGCCTCATTTTTCCCTCTTGTACCCTCTCAAGACCGCTCTGTTTGCCCCTCCGCTCCCTTTAGAACTCCTCTGATTTCCACCTGCTCCTCTCAGCACAGCTGAGCTTGTCTTTTGGGGCACCTGAGAGCCTCCATTTACCTTCCTTGTAGCCGCCCCCCGTGTTCTTGTTGCCTGGGGACCTGTTTGTGTATTTTGCAGCCCAGAGGCCTCTGTTTGCCTTTCTTGTGACCCAGAGCCCTTCACGTGGCCTCCAGTTGCTGCAGGACCTCTCCCTTGGGCAGCGTGCCTTGGAGCCATGGCAGGCACCCCCATCAGCTCCCCACATCCCTCCGGTACCCTTCGTGTGCCCCCTGTCCCCTCATGTCCCCTCCATTGTCCTTCCAGGCACCAGAATCAATGTGTGTGGCAAGTGGCCTCGTCAAACCATGTCCCTTCCAAGTGCCTCCGTCCCCCACATGGTCCTCTCAGGAGGAGGGCTTTAGTATCACTCTCTGTGGACTCGTTTGTCTTTCTTTAGACCTCTCCCGAGGGGTTTTGTCATTTGTTTTCGTTTGAGATGCTTAAGTGTTACTTAAGGTGCTTGGTACTGTTTCTGCCATGTGGGGTTTGTTGTTCTTTCCAGCCTATCCTGGTTTTCTGTCCTTTGGGATTTATTTATTACTGTTGTGAGAGTCAGAGAGAAAACGAGGAGTCTCTGTGACTTAAAACTATTGTTGATCTGCAGTGTTTTAGAGCAGGATTCTTACAGGATGTATTTCTCCCCAGAATGCAGCGCTGGTACAAGTTCACCAGGACACGTGTGTCCAGCAGGTCTGTCGGGCTGGGCAGGCGGTGAATGGATGCGCTGGCAGCGGCTGCTGAACCAGCCGGGGTTTGTTTGACCGTGTCCAGCCTCGTACGTGTGGTTTGTTTTCACTTGCGGGTTGAAACAGCAGTTTCCTTAATTAAAAATACCCCAACATGGCCCCCGGCTGTTTATAAATGGAGGTATTAAAAAACCTCCCAGGTAGTAATGATTCCCAACATAACATTAAAAGATTTAGATGCAAAATAAAATTAGAAAACAGTGAGTCATGACTGTCTATATTTAAACACAGCTTTTTTGGAAGGTGTGTGAAAACATCACAGGTATTAATTACCTCTAAGTAGAGTCAAAATAAAAAGACAACAAACTACGTCTGATTAACAACAGTTAATTTTAATTTTTCACTGTGATATCCAGTCTGGGCTTCTCCTGCAGGGGCGTGTCCTCGAGAGGTCACGCCCCCAACTCCATCCCCTTCAAAGCTCCGCCCCTGCCAGTGTGTGCCCTCCCCCAAGGGGCGTGTCCCATGCAGGCCCCTCCCCTTTCACCGCACCGCCCGAGGAGCATGACGCACTGAGGCCCCGCCCCCAACTCTTCCCAACCACCTCCCCTAAGCCACGCCCCCTCAGAGCATGTCCTGTAAAGGCTCCACCCCATCCAAAGCCCCTCCCTTGCTAAGCCACGCCCCCTTGGGGCACATCCCTTGCTGACCCCACCCCCGAGTGGGCTGTCCAAGGGGTGACGTCTGCACAGACTCCACCCCCAGGCTCCTCCCACAGGGCGTGACACACGGAGGCTCCACCCCCTTCCCCAGGCGGGGCTCCCCGTGGGCGCATCCTCTCATAGTCCCCGCCCCTCCGCACTGACCCCACCCCCTGCATGCGGTGCCACCCCCAGCTGTCCCCCATATGTGCCCCCCCCATCTGTGCCCCATAAGTAACCCCATAGCAGCCCCACAGGTACCGCTATAGCAGCCCTGTACCTGTAATAAATTTCGACTCCAATTAACTTAAACAATTAAAATTTTATTGCCAAATAGTAGCAGGCTACGATAAGCAAAGACAGCACTGGGTGCGGCCTAGAGACCTCAGTCTCTCTGGTGGCGCACGCACACACAAACTTAGTCCTTTCGGCTTTTATAGTCCTCTTTCGGATGTAATTCTCCACTCTCATTGAAGGCTTGTGCTACGGTGCAACTTGCGGTGTGTCTTGCGTCATGTGGGCGTTGACCGCTTTATATCTCTCTTTGTTTCTGGTTATCTTGTCTCGGCTTCTTATCAGGTAAACATGGCAGGCAAAGTCTATCAAGTAAACACACTATTTCCTGTTTTGCTACAGCATGTTTCCACGAGTTTTAATGAACAAAGATTTCTCAGGACTGTTTGTGACATACCTGCCCATAAGTGCTCCAGACACGCCTCTGAAGAGCCCCTATAGCAGCCCCATAGGTGCCCCACAGGTACCGCTATAGCAGCCCTGTACCTACCCATAAGTGCTCCAGACACTCCTCTCAAGAGCCCCTATAGCAGCCCCACAGGTGCCCCACAGGTACCGCCACAGCTGCCCCATCCCGCCCCGCGGCCGCTGCTGCGGGACCGCCAGAGCCCCCGGCCCCACACCCTCCCCGCAGCCCCACAGGGCGCGGTGCCGGTGAAGCCACGTCCTGGCTGCGGCCGGAGGAGCCGCCGCTTTTCCCCCACCACATCCCAGATCGCCGTTGCTGCTGCGGCCGGAGGAGCCGCCGCTTTTCCCCCCCCACATCCCCCCAATCACCGTTGCTGCTGCTGCTGCTGCTGTCGCCGCTGTCTCAGGAGCTGCCGCTTTTCCGCCCAGCCCCGACTCCCCCCCCCGCCTCAATCGCCGCTGCCGGACGAGCAACCGCCTCCTGCTTCTTCCACCATCTTGTCTCCCCCCTCCTTTTCGCCGCTGCTATTTTATAGTGAGGTAGGAGGGGGCGCCCGCTGATTGGCTGCTGGCGCCCGGCGCGAAAGCTGCCCATTGGCTCATCCCCGCGCGGGCTTCTCCGAGGCAGAGGGAGAAAGGTGCTGATTGGTGATCGTATCGCTGAGGGAAGAAAGGCGCTGATTGGTCACTGCCTTCCCGCCGAGGTTCGCCCAGCCCGTGCCAGGCGCTGATTCCCTAGTGCCTCTGAGGTAAAAAAGGCGCTGATTGGTCGCCGTCTTCCCGCCGACATTCTTCCACAGTAACGAGGCGCTGATTGGCCAGCGCGGCTGAGGCGGGCGTCTCGTCCATTGGCCGGAGGGCGGGCGGAGGGCGGGACCGGGCGGGACAGCGAGGTGATAAAGGACGTGGCAGCGGCGGCCGCGCGCTTCTCGGGCCTGCCGAACCAGCTGATCCGCCCCCCCACGCGGGACCCGAGGGACCGAGAGCAGCGGGAGGGGCGGCTGGAACTGATTAACGGGCGGGTCAGGGCGTTAATTATCGTGCGGGAGTTAATTGGGGCTCGGCGGGGTGACGAGTGCCCGGCGGGCTTGGGTGTATTTGGGGCTTTGATCGAAACTGGGGGTTTAAAAGCCGCGGGTTTGTGGCTGTTGGGGTGGGGGCTGAGGCTCCCGCAGCCGGTTTAACTGTTCGAATCGTTGTGTTCAAAGCGGGAGGAGCCGGTTTGGGGCTTTTCTCGGGAGCCGGGGAGGTTTGGGTCCAGTTCGGCTTCTAGAAGTTTTTTTTACATATTTTAGGGGGGTTTTGGGTGCCGATTTGTGCTAAAAGGCGCCTTTAAAATCTCTTTATTGTCATTTTATCAGGAGAATTAATGTTTAAAGCTCGGGGGGAGGTTTGGGGCTTTTTTCCAGGAGTTTGAGTCCAGATTAGGGTTTTTTTTTAAATGTTATTTTTTTTAATATGTTTAAAAGGTTTATTTGAGGTTTTATTTGGAACATTTTGGGCGGGTTTGAGGCTCCTAAAATTTAATTGTTCGATTTATTAAAGTTAATGTCGAAATTATTGTATTTAAAGTCGGGAGAGGCCATTTGGGTCGAAATAGCATTTTAAACGTATTTAAAGTTGCGGATCCCACTTTGGGGCTGATTCGTGACTTTAAAGCTTTTAAAACTCTTTATTTGAACCGGTTTATGGAGCAGTTCAAACCGCGGATTCGGGTTTTCTGGGTTTGGAGCCAAATTGGGGTTTTTACCAACCGGCCGATTTATTTGGGCTCTTGCACTTCAATGGTTTTTGCGGTTTTATTTTACCGGGTTCGGGCGGTTCGAGGCTCCTGGAGCCGCTGAATTGTTTTAATTATTTAAAGCTGCGAGGAGCCGTTTTGGGGCTGTTTGGGTCTAAATCAGCTTTTTAAAGGTTTATTTAACGCTTCTAAAGCTCGAGGGGCAGATTTGGGGCTGTAAAGCTTTTAGAATCTATTTACTGATAACGAATTTATTCAATAGATTAATATTTAAAGTGCAGGGGGAGATTTGGGGCAGTTTCCCAGGATTACGAGTCCAAATTCGGCTTTTTATTTTAACTGCTTATTAATTTAAATTATTATATTTAAACGGGGCTTTATGAGGGTTTTTTTTAATTGAGGTTTTTAGGGGTTTTTTTAGCATTTTGGGCGGTTGTGAGGCTCCTAAAGCCGCTTAATTGTTGAAATAATTTAATTGTTTAAATAATTGTGTAAATTATTGTATTTAAAGTCAGGAGGGGCATTTTGTTGCTTTTTGAGGCGATTTGGGGGCTGAATTCACTTTACCGAACATATCTAAAGTTCGGGGTCCCAGATCTGGTGCTTTTAAAATCTATTTATCGATAATTTACTAAATTAATATTTAAGCGGGAACAAACTCGGCTTTTTTAACCCGCCGCCATTTTGTCTCCCCCCTCACCCTGAGCGGGGTGAGGAGACGCCCGCTGATTGGCCAGTGCCGTCTGGCGGGAAAGCCTCCCATTGGCTCAGCCCCGCGCGGCTGTCTCCCAGGGGAGGAAGGTGCTGATTGGTCGCCGCATCCCTAAACCCGCTTAATTCTTTAAATTGTATTATTTAAATATTACTATATTATTTAATATGGTAATATATGAATTTAAAAAATATAGATCTATAAAATTAACATATTAGTGTATTAACAATATAATATAAATTATATAATAATATGATGAATAATAAAAATGTATTTTGTATTATATACTAACCATCAATTACTATTATTAATTAATTAATATATAATAACATAATATAATAATGTGATGTATAATGTATTATAACAATATTTATGATATGTTAATATTCTGTATTGATATAGTAATATATAATTAATATATAATATATCTAATACATTAATATATATCTTATTCTATTATATAAAGCTGGGAGGGACCATATTTGGGTGGGTTTTTGATATTTTTGGGCTGTTTTTAGGATAATTTGTGCTCCAAGAAGCTTTTAAGATCTATTTTTTTTTGGCAATCAATTTGCTCACTAAGTTAATATTTAAGCAGGGCGGGGTTGGGGCTATTTCCCAGGATTTTGAAGCAAATAACGCCTTTTTTTTTTCTTTTTTTTCTTTTTTTTTTTTTTTTTTTTTTTACAACTGCAGCTCCTGCTCAGAGAACACTGAAGGCAGCCGGGCCATGCCCCCCCATCTGCTCCCGCCGGGCCACGCCCCCCATCTGCTCCACCCTGGCCACGCCCCCCATCTGCTCCACCCTGGACACGCCCCCCTCTCCAGCCGGCCACGCCTCCACTGCCCACTATGGGGGGAGTCACAAGGGTCTATGGGGCGGTTGTGGGGGGTCACAGGGGTGTGGGGTCAATGGGGCTGTTGTGGGGTGAAACACCCCACAAGAGGCTGAACCCCCTGCAGGTGAGTGACCTACACACTGACCCACACCCTGTAGTTCTTCCACTCTGCTGCATAGATTCACAGCACCTCATAGCTCCTCTACTCTGCCCCATAGACCCACAGCACCCCATAGCTCTTCCATTCTCCCCCATAGATCCACACCAGTGCCCCACAGTAACTCATACCTCTCCCACTCTGCCCCATAGACCCACAGTGCTGCCCCACAGCACCCTAGAGCTCCTGCACTCTAACCCATAGACCCACAGCGCCCTGTAGTTCCCCCCCTCTGCCCCATAGATCCACAGCACTGCCCCACAGCACCCCATGGCTCCTGCACTCTGACTCATAGACCCACAGTGCAGCTCCACAGCATCCCATATCTTGTTCACCCTGCCCCATAGACCCAGAGCATGTCATTGCTCCTCCAGTCTGCCCCATAGATCCACAGTGCTGCCCCACAGCGCCCCATAGCTCCTGCACTCTGCCCCTTAGGCCCACAGCGCTGCCCTGCAGCACCCTTTAGCTGCTGCACCCTGCCCTATACATACATAGCACCTCATGGCTTCTACATTTTCCCCCACAGATCCACGTTTCTGCCCCACAGCACCCCACACCTCTGTCCACATCACCACCCTTTCTGACCACGCCTCCACTGCCCACTGTGGGGGGGGCACAAGGGTCTATGGGGTGGGTGTGGGGAGTCATGGGGGCTGTGGGGTCAATGGGGCTGTTGTGGGGCGAAACACCCCAGAAGAGTCTGAACCCCTAGCAGGTGAGTGACCCACACACTGACCCACAGTGACCCATAGCACCCCATAGCCCCTCTACTCTGCCCCATAGGTCAACAGCACCCTGTAGCTGCTCTCACTCTGCCCCATAGATGGACAGCACTGCCACACAGCACCCCATAGAATCTTCACTCTGCCCCATAGATGGCAAAGCACTGCCCCACAGCACCCCATGGCTCCTGCACTCTGACCCATAGACCCACAGCAGTGCTGCACAGCACCCCATAGCTCATCCACTCTGCGCCATAGATCCACTGCAGTGCCCCGCAGCACCCTGCTTCCTCCACTCTGCCCCATACATACATAGCACTGCCCCACAATGTCATAGCTCCTCCACTCTGCCTCAGACATTCACACCAGTGCCCTCAGTAGCTCATACATCTTCCACTCTGCCCCATAGATGCACAGTGCTGCCCCATAACACCCTAGAGCAGCTCCACTCTGGCCTCGAGACCCAGAGTGCTGCCCCCCAGCGCTGCCCCACAGCACCCCATACCTCCTCCAATCTGCCCCATAGATCCACAGCACTGCCCTACAGCACCCCATGGCTCCTGCACGCTGCCCCACAGCAGCCCATAGCTCCTCTACTCTGCCCCATAGTCCCACAGCACCTCATAGCCCCACAGCACCCCATAGCTCTTCCTCTCTGCCCCATAGATCCACACCAGTGCCCCACAGTACCTCATACCTCTTCCACTCTGGCCCATAGCCCCACAGTGTTGACCCACAGCACCCTAGAGCTCCTCCACTCTGCCCCATAGACCCACAGCACCCTGTAGTTCCCCCCTCTGCCCTATAGATCCACAGGACTGCCCCACAGCACCACATAGCTCTTCCGCTCTGCTGCATAGACCCACAGTGCTGACCCACAGCACCCTAGAGCTCCTCCACTCTGCCCCATAGACCCACAGCACCCTGTAGTTCCCCCCTCTGCCCTATAGATCCACAGGACTGCCCCACAGCACCACATAGCTCTTCCGCTCTGCCGCATAGACCCACAGTGCTGACCCACAGCACCCTAGAGCTCCTCCACTCTGCCCCATAGACCCACAGCGCCCTGTATTTCCCCCCCTCCGCACCATAGATCCACAGCACTGCCCCACAGCACCCCATGGCTCCTGCACTCTGACCCATAGACCCACAGTGCTGCTCCACAGCACCCCGTATCTTGTTCACTCTTGCCTGATAGAACTGCAGCAACCCATAGCTCCTCCACTCTGCCCCCTAGATCCAAAGCACCCCATAGCCCCTCTACTCTGCCCCATAGGTCAACAGCACCCTGTAGCTGCTCTCACTCTGCCTCATAGATGGACAGCACTGCTGTGCAGCACCCCATAGAATCTTCACTCTGCCCCATAGATGGCACAGCACTGCCACACAGCACCCCCTTGCTCCCGGACTCTGACCCATAGACCCACACTGTTGCCCCACAGCACCCCATATCTTGTTCCCTCTGCCTCACAGACCCACAGCACTGCTGCACAGCACCTCATAGCTCATCCACTCAGCCCCACAGATCCACTGCAGTGCCCCACAGCACCCGTGCTTCCTCCACTCTGCCCCATGCATGCATAGCACTGCCCCATACCCTCATAGCTCCTCCGCTCTGCCCCATACATTCACACCAGTGCCCCCAGTACCTCATACATCTTCCACTCTGCACCATAGATACACAGTGCTGCCCCACAGCACCCCAGAGCTCCTCCACTCTGCCCCATAGTCCCACAGTGCTGCCCCAAAGCACCCCAGAGCTCTTCTACTCTGCCCAATAGATGCACAGCGCTGCCCTACAGCACCCCATACATCCTCCACTGCCCCGTACATCTACAGCAGTGGCCTACTGCACCCCATGGCTGCCGGGCTCTGCCCCATAGTCCCACAGTGCTGCCCCACAGCACCACACGGCTCCTCTACTCTGACCCTTATAGCCACAGTGCTGCCCTACAACACCCTTTAGCTGCTGCACTCTACCCTAGAGATGCGTACCACCCCATAGCTTCTGCATTCTGCCCCATAGATCCAGGTTTCTGCCCCACAGCACCCCACACCTCTGTCCACATCACCACCCTTCCCTCCTGACCATGCCTCCACTGCCCACTATGGGGCGGTCACAAGGGTCTATGGGGCGGTTGTGGGGGGTCCCGGGGTCTGCGGAGTCAATGGGGCTGTTCCCGGGTTAGGGGGTAGGGTCATGAGGGTTAGGGAACATGGGGACACAGAGACGCCCATGGGGTGAATGTGGACATGGGGACACTGAGACCCCTGTGGAGAGAGTGGGGACACTGGAGACCCCCCTGCAGTGAGGGGGGGGGGGCATGGGGGACCCCGACCCCCGTTCCCCGCCCTGGGTGTCAGCTCTGCGGGTTCTGCCACCAACGCGCGTCCCTGATGTGGCACATGCTGCGCCATGGCGGGGGCAGGGGCCATCCCTGCCCTGCCCCCGCTGCTTCTGGACCCCCCAGCGCCTCAAGTTCCAGGCAATCAAGAGCCTCCATGAGCTCCCCCGAACCACCCCTGTGGCACCCTGGGGACCCCTGACCCCCCCGGCACCCTGTGCTTGGTGACCCCCAACCCCCTGCGCCCCTTTGCCCTTGGGCCCCTCCTCTGTTATTTATTTCCTGTTGGCCCCCCGGGGTGTGTGGGACTTTGGGGACCGTGGGGCCCACGGTTTTATCTTGGTGGGGGGGTCACCCTTGGGCCCCCCATTCCATTAAAGTGATGGAGGGGGGGCGGGGCGCCATTTGGGGACACAGCTCCACCCCCAGTGCTGAACGCGGGGGATCGGGGGGGCTATGGGAAGAGTCTATAGGGGCAGCGGGACACCCTGAGGATGTCGTGGGGACCCCCCTCCATGGCAGCCAAGGACACAGCAGGGACCCCTTGGGGCCACGGGGACACTGAGGGGACCCCCAGGGATCTTCCCCTGGGACCCCGAGGGGACCCACCTGGGAATCACGAAGGCGCCTGGATCCCAGTGGGGGTGTCACCTCCAGCGCCCCCCAAATGCTGTGGGCACCCCCATGGCCCCTTCCCCAGTACCCAGGAGCTGCCCTGCCCCCTGCAAGGAGCCCCAACGCCCCCCGGCTGGTGTCAGACCATCACCTGCCCCCCCTTTTTGTGCACCCCCAAATGGGAGTAAGTGGGTTCCCCCCTCCCATCCCCCGAGGGTTGTCCTGGTCCCTGGAGCTGGGGGGGCGCTAGGACCCAGGGGGGAACCCGGACCGAGCCCCAGCTTGGAGGCCACGCCCCCGGGCCCGACAGAAACCGGCAGAGCACGACAGAGCCCGATAAGGGCCGACGGAGCCTGACAGGGCCCGACAAAACTTGAAAGAGCACGATAGAGCCCCACAGAACCTGACCAAAGTCAACAGACCCTGACAGCGCCCGATAAAGCCCGACAGAGCCCAACAAAGTCCGATAGAGCTTGACAGAGTCTGTCAAATCCCGACAAAATCTGACAGAGCCCGAGAAAGTCCAACAGAGCCTGACAGAGCCCGTCAAAGCCCGATAAAGACCGACAGAGGTCAACAGAGCCCAGCGGGGCCTGACAGATCCCAACAAGGCGTGACAGGGCCTGACAAAGCCCGACTGATCTTGACACAGCCCAAGAAACCTGAGAGAGCCCGACAGAGCCCAAGAAAGCACCACAAGGCCTGACAAAGCCCGACAAAGAGTGACGGAGCCTGCCAAGGCCTCACACAGCCCGACGGAGCCTTAAAGGGCCTGGCAGGGCCTGGTAGGGTTCGACAGGGCCTGACAGCGCCCGACCAAATCTGAGAGAGTCTGACGGAGGCCTGTAGGGGAGCCCTGGGGAGGAATGGGGAGCTCTGGGGAGTCGAGACATGTTTTGGGGAGCTCTGGGGAGGAATGTGGAGCCCTGAGGAGCCAAGATACGTTTTGGGGAGCCCTGGGGAGGAATGGGGAGCCCTGAGGAACCAAGACACATTTTGGGGAGTCCTCGGGAGGAATATGGAGCCCTGAGGAACCAAGACACATTTTGGGGAGCCCAGAGGAACCAAGGCGAGCCCTGGGGAGAACTTGGCAGCCTCGGGGAATCGATGCGAACCCTGGGGAGGACGGTGGATCTCAGAGGAGCCCCAGGGAGACGAGGCGATAGCTGGGGAGGGTCTGGGGAGCCCTGGAAGATGAGGGGGGTCCTGGGGAGACCTTTGGAGTCCCGGGCAGGCAAAGAAAGCCCTGGGTTACTTTTTAGAAGAGATTCTCGTAGAATCTATTTATTACCATATTAATTATTGACCCTGCCCCTTCCCCAGGTGGTTTGGTCAGGGTGGTGGGCGGGGCCTGGGCCGATTGACCCCTCCCCTTCCCCAGGGGATTGTGGGGGGGGGGTGGGCGGGGCCCGGGGTATTTGAGCCCCAGCCCCTGGGCAGGGAGCTCATTCTGCTCCAGGGCTGCTTTGGTGCTGGTTCTCTGCTGCTCCTTCAGCAGTGGGCAGCTTTTGAGCTGTTTAGTCAGCATGGACAGACGTGTTTGGAGAAGTGGAGGTGTCTGCTAGAGGTAAGAGCTTCAGGAGCAGCAAAGGTTCAACAGCAGCTGTAGCAGAAAGTATGTTTGTAACTATGTTTAATTTACTAAATCATTTTCAGGTGCTTCACATTTTCCCAGAACTCCTGACTGCAATGAAAATGGAGCATTGTTTTTTTGGTTTTTACTGCTGTATACCAAGCTGCTGGTATAATCTTTTCTCCTAGGACTGACGCTCAGGTTATCTAGCAGGGGTTAGAGTGAGCGTCTTCTATATGTAGACGGAGTTCTAGCACTTCTGAAGGAAGCAGCGGGGCCATAAGGCAGAGTGTCTTTCTGGCTATGGGGTGGCTCATCGCCTCCCTGATCACCCACAGAACACGGTGTTGTCCCCAGAACCCTTGCAGCGGGCGGTGGCCCCTGGTGGATCATTCAAATGTCCTTCCCAGAACTCAGCCAAGCTGAGCAGTGGCTATTAGACTAGTACTGGTAAATATTACCCTGGTGCTCAATAGTGTGGGTCTGTTTTCTTTTCTTATTGCAGGTGATGAAGGGGAAACTGGCAACTGCAGGAAGATCCCCGTGAGCCCATGTGGTGTTTTTCCTCTGTTGGATGGATCCAGTCCCTTGGCCCTCTGAAAGCTAAGTGGAGGCACGGGGGCTGGGAAGGGGCTGGGAATTGCAGGGGGGCTAAAGGTCTCAGAGGGGAAAGGGCCGTCCAGGACCAGTCCCCTTTGGGTGGGTAAAGGGTGCAGGGAACCTTACAGTGCGATGCCAGCTTGGGCAGGGCAGCTCCAGCCTGTGTCTGCGTTGTCGTGTACTTCGGGAAGCCTGCCTTGCGCCGTTCAGACGATCCTGGGGTCTCGTCGTGCCCGAGGGGCACGACAGGCATCTCAGGTGCCATCCCGGGGTCTGGAATGCCGGTGCCGATTGGCCTAGTGCCAATTGGGTGCCGCTTTTCTTGTATCACCAGCCGAAAGAGTGGATGGTTCTTGCGCCTCGGACGTTTCTGGTCAGTTGTTTTATGGTGTAGTTCTGGGCTGCGTGGGCAGCTCTGCTCTCTACCTATCCAGTCTAAGGGACTGGTACTTCAGGATGCTGGGAAGAAGTTCTTAGGTCTTGCGGGAGCGTTTTGCCAGTGCCGCCGTCTCGGTCGGTTGGTTTGTTTGTGCCAGTGCCGCCGTCTCGGTCGGTTGGTTTGTTTGTGCCAGTGCCGCCGTCTCGGTCGGTTGGTTTGTTTGTGCCAGTGCCGCCGTCTCGGTCGGTTGGTTTGTTTGTGCCAGTGCCGCCGTCTCGGTCGGTTGGTTTGTTTGTGCCAGTGCCGCCGTCTCGTAAGGGGCCGTGACGTTTGGCTCCTTTTTGTTTTGGGGTTGCAGTAGAGGCTTCTCGCCTCTCTTCTGCCTCCCCACAGGTTCTTTTGATTGATGCAGTCTCTGGTCTTGGAGTCATTCTCATTGTTGTGCGTTTTTGGTGCTGTTGCAGTCGTGCTGTTTGTAGCGTTCTGTGGAGCGTCAGTCTTCGCATGTGCGCGTTTGGCTTGGAGCTGCTCTGCCCAGAGGCGTAGAGTCATGGGTGGGTGGACTGAGCCCTAGGAGTCCATGGTTAATCTCTTGATGTATCTAATAGCGTGGGCAAAGATTGTACAGTCATCTAGGATGGAGCAGCTGTGGGCAGAAGCAGTGGGCAGTCCCTTCCCCAGTAATTTAGGGGCTCGATTAGAGCTTCTGGTGTTATTTATGAATAGAAAGCAGACCTGTGGAATGGTCAAGCTGTTGATCAGAATCTGGGTGACCTGTTGAATACCTTGATTTCAGATGCAGAGGGAAAACTTGGCCTAAAAGAGCGACGGAAGAGGCAAGCCAAGCGCCGTAAGCAGGTGGGCCGGTGCGAGGTCTCAGAGGGAAGGTGTGCCGTGTGCCTCTATGTAAGTTTGGTTGTTTCTTTATTGGTGTGAAGCGAAGAGGAAAGCCGGGTATCAGCACCGCAGCTCCTCGGGCAAGGTGAGCAAGGAGCGCTGGGCTGAAGCAGCGTCTCATTTCAGGTCTTGTGTTTCTTGTGCAGGTACAAGCATCCTTTGCTTGTGTTTTACAGGTGGTAGCTGGGCCTCAACGTGGTCAACAGCGTGGCAGGTGAAGGTGACGGAGGCCAGGTGGGCGAGCAGCCAAGGTAAAGGAGTGGGACATGGGACCGTCTGCGGGCAGGCTGTGCTTCTGGGCAGTATCTGAGCATGCGCCTTTGTTTTAGCAGGCGCTACAGGCAAGCTCGGAGGGGCGAAGCCGCACGCCAACCAGCAGCTAAGAAGGTGAGGCGGTGGCTGGTGTTCAGGAGCACAGTATTGCCCGGTGACTCAGTTCAGCATTCCCTTCTTGTTTTGCAGGGGCTTTGTGGACCCCTTTGGACTCAGAGGACCGTTTGCAGTGAGCAGGTGTAGGGGTGAGGAGGAGTGTGGGGCTGGGGACTTGTCCCAAGCACTAGAGCTGTTTTGTTTCCTGCTGTCCTAGGTGCCACGAGTGATGAGGGTTTCTGCCTGCGCCCATGGCACGAGAGGCTGAATGGAACGCCTGGGAACTTCGGGGGAGGTGGGTGCTGTGGATGTCGTCGGTGTTGATGCACATGATATTTAGTGCTGGCACTGCTTAGTGAGCGTGTGTTAACTTGTGTTGTTGCAGATGTTGAAGAGGAACCCGGCAATGGACGAAGATCCCCGTGAGCCCATGTGGTGTTTTCCTCCGTGGATGGATTCAGTCCCTTGGCCCTCTGAAAGCTAAGTGGAGGCAGGGGGGCTGGGGAGGGGCTGGGAACTGCAGGGGTGGGGGGCTAAAGGTCTCAGAGGGGAAAGGGCCATCCAGGAACAGTCCCCTTTGGGTGGGTAAAGGGTGCAGGGAACCTTACAGTGCGATGCCAGCTTGGGCAGGGCAGCTCCAGCCTGTGTCTGCGTTGTCGTGTACTTCGGGAAGCCTGCCTTGCGCCGTTCAGATGATCCTGGGGGTCTCGTCGTGCCCGAGGGGCACGACAGGCATCTCAGGAGCCATCCCGGGGTCTGGAATGCCGGTGCCGATTGGCCTAGTGCCAATTGGGTGCTGCTTTTCTTGTATCACCAGCCGAAAGCGTGGATGGTTCTTGCGCCTCGGACGTTTCTGGTCAGTTGTTTTATGGTGTAGTTCTGGGCTGCGTGGGCAGCTCTGCTCTCTACCCATCCAGTCTAAGGGACTGGCACTTCAGGATGCTGGGAAGAAGTTATTAGGTCTTGCAGGACCTTCTTGTGCCAGTGCCGCCATCTCTGTTTACCGTGCCACTGCCGCCGTCTCGTAAGGGGCCGTGATGTTCGGCTCCTTTTGTTTTGGGGTTGCAGTAGAGGCTCCTCGCCTCATCACTGCCTCCCCACAGGTTCTTTTGATCGATGCAGTCTCTGTTGGAGTCGTTTTCATTGTTGAGCGTTTTTGGTGCTGTTGCAGGCGTGCTGTTTGTAGTGTTCTGTGGAACATCAGTGTGCGCGTTTGGCTTGGAGCTGCTCTGCTCGCGGGCGTAGAGTCAGGGGTGGGTGGTCTGAGCTCTAGGAATCCACGGTTAATATGTTGAGATGTTAAATAGTGTAGGCAAATGTTGTACAGTCATCTGGGACTGAGTAGCTGTGGGCGGGGGAATGGACAGTCCCTCCACCAGTGTTTTAGGGACTTGATTAGAGCTTCTGGTGTTATTTGTGAATAGAAAGCAGACCTGTAGAATGGTCAAGCTGTTGATCAGCATCTGGGTGACTTGTTGAATAACTTAATTTCAGATGCAGAGGGAAAACTTGGCCTACAAGAGCGACGGAAGAGGCAAGCCGAGCGCCATGAGCAGGTGGGCCTGTGCGAGGTCTCAGAGGGATGGTGTGCCGTGTGCCTCTATGTAAGTTTGGTTGTTTATCTGTTTTATAGGTGTGAAGCGAGGAGGAAAGCCGGGTATCAGCACCGCAGCTCCTCGGGCAAGGTGAGCAAGGAGCGCTGGGCTGAAGCAGCGTCTCATTTCAGGTCTTGTGTTTCTTGTGCAGGTACAAGCATCCTTTGCTTGTGTTTTACAGGTGGTAGCTGGGCCTCAACGTGGTCAACAGCGTGGCAGGTGAAGGTGACGGAGGCCAGGTGGGCGAGCAGCCAAGGTAAAGGAGCGGGACATGGGACCGTCTGCGGGCAGGCTGTGCTTTTGGGCAGCATCTGAGCATGCGCCTTTGTTTTAGCAGGCGCTACAGGCAAGCTCGGAGGGGTGAAGCCGCACGCCGACCAGCAGCCAAGCAGGTGAGGCGGTGGTTGGTGTTCAGGAGCACAGTATTGCCCGGTGACCCAGTTCAGCGTTTCCTTCTTGTTTTGCAGGTGTTTTGTGGACCCCATGGCACAAGCAGCTGAATGGAATGCCTGGGAACTTAAGAGGAGGTGGGTGTTGTGGAAGGGGTCAGCGTTGACCTCACAATACTTCGTGCTGGCACTGCTTAGTGAGCGTGTGTTTACTTGTGTTGTTGCAGATGTTGAAGAGGAACCCGGCAATGGACGAAGATCCCCGTGAGCCCATGTGGTGTTTTCCTCCGTGGATGCATCCAGTCCCTCGGCCCTCTGAAAGTTAAGTGGAGGCAGGGGGGCTGGGGAGGGGCTGGGAACTGCAGGGGCGGGGTGCTAAAGGTCTCAGAGGGGAAACTACCATCCAGGAACAGTCCCCTTTGGGTGGGTAAAAGGCGCAGGGAACCTCACAGTGCGATGCCAGCTTGGGCAGGGCAGCTCCAGCCTGTGTCTGCGTTGTCATGTACTTCGGGAAGCCTGCCTTGTGCCGTTCAGATGATCCTGGGGGGTCTCGTCATGCCCGAGGGGCACGACAGGCATCTCAGGAGCCATCCCGGGGTCTGGAATGCCGGTGCCGATTGGCCTAGTGCCAATTGGGTGCTGCTTTTCTTGTATCACCAGCCAAAAGCGTGGATGGTTCTTGCGCCTCGGACGTTTCTGGTCAGTTGTTTTATGGTGGTGTTCAGGGCTGCGTGGGCAGCTCTGCTCTCTACCCGTCCAGTCTAAGGGACTGGCACTTCTTCCCAGCATCCTGAAGTCTTTAGGTTTTACTGGAGTTACTTGCACTTGCGCCGTCTCTGTTTGTTTGTGCCAGTGCCGCCGTCTCTGTTTGTTTGTGCCAGTGCCGCCGTCTTCTAAGGAGCCATGATGTTCGGCTCCTTTTTGTTTTGGGGTTGCAGTAGAGGCTCCTCGCCTCACCACTGCCTCCCTGTAGTTTGTTTTGGTGCCGTCTCTGTTGGAGTTGTTTGCATTGTTGAACGTTTTTGGTGCTGTTGGAGTGGTGGTGTTTGTAGCGTTCTGTGCAGCATCAGTCTGCACATGTGCCTGTTTGTCTTGGAGCTGCTCTGCCCGGAGGCATGGAGTCAGGTGTGGGTGGACCGAGCCCCAGGCGTCCATGGTTAATCTACTGACATAATCAAGTCTGTAGGCAAAACTTGTACCATCATCCAGGATAGAGTATCCATGGGCAGGGGTAGTGGACAGTCTCTTCACTTGTGTTTTACAGTTGATACCAAAGACCATTGTTGATTAGCGTGCTGTTATTTCACAGACAGCATCTTAACTAATTTTTTTTCTTTGTAGGTGACCACGTTGTCATTATGAGTCTTTTTAGCCTAAGAAAATGCCTCCTAAGAGTATATCACTTGTCATTACAACCTTTGCTTCACGGCAACAAAAGCAGCTACAGACTATGATCGCCACCTGTGAAATCAGGCCCGCATTGCACTTCTTTGAACAAATGGGATTCATTCAGAGAAAACACTACATTCAAGGCTGGCATGAAGTGCCTATGGACTGTAAACCGTATCTACAGCTGCACAAAGCAAAGGCCTGTCTGAGGTCAGTGCAAAGGATCCACTAAGAAGCAAGAAGACTCCAGACTCAACTGTTGCTATTGGATTGAATCATGGTGTGAGGGGTGGGTAAATAGTCCGTAAGGGTATAAATACCCAGGAATTTCTACACTCGGGTGGGACCTCAGCAAAGGCAGCAGTTCGAGTCAGCCCTCGTGCCGTAACACTCTGTTCGGTTACTTATTTTCATGGACTTTGCCTGAGAGTTTGCCTCAAGAGACCAAGGATCCAGACCGCAATCCACCAGACCCCAGGCCCCTGGAGGGGAGGTAAGGACGTCGAGGTGCAGAATGATGAAACTCTGAAATCCCAGCTAAGTGATATAAGGGATTGAGTGAGCACACGCAATCCTTTGGCCATATATAAATATAATCCCCTAGGTGTTTCCCCTATGCTCTGTGTCTCTTAGACATGAGCCGTAGATCCATCCGGGGCTAAGTTTGGATCCAGCCGCACCTAGACTCTTCTCCGAGGAAGAGTTTAGAAAGCAAGGGGGTCCATTCCGAACCTCACGACAGACACAAAGCGTAGATCCAGCCTGGGGCTAAGTTTGGACCCTGCCGCACTTAGACTCCTCTACGAGCAGGAGTTTAGTAAGCGAGGGGGTCCATTCCGAACTTTGACTCGACAGGAGGGCTTCCCTTTAGCCTTCGGCATTTCCCATCCAGGTAGAGATCACTCTGAATCGCGTCTCACCTGAATATGCCTGGCATATTTTGTCAAAGCAGTAATAGTCACCCTTACCATCACTCTAACGTCGCACGGAAAGCGATCTAAAACGGCTCTCGGCCAGCGGCGCCCCGAGTCACTCACCCGACACCAACCGATGTCGGCAGGACGGCAGGCGCCGTCACCGATTACTTATGGAAGCACAGAGTGAGTTAGAGTTCCAGATTCTCAGAGGAATGAGCCTATGGTAATTGCCACGATTGGCAAGCTGTGGAAGAACAGCTCACCATGCTCAAGAGCCATAGGAAGGATGGAAAGAATTAATAGCAAACTGTTAAGTACCTGACCGCAACCCACCTGTCAGGAGAGGAAAATCCTCAACAGAGAAAAACAAAATCCAAGGGAGGAGATAGGCACAAAACCTGCTGCACTATTGTTATTGTCAATGAAAATTGAGCTGCTGCAGAAACATTTACAGGAAGAAAAGAAGAAACAAAAGTTAGAGGAAAGCACGAAGTAATACTTATGCAGACTTGTCGTCCTCCTGCCATGCTACCCATTAGGAAACCAATTGCATCCTCTGAAGGATGGGACAGAAATATATGGGGTCACCTCGCGAGAGCGAACCAGGGAAGGACGAGTTGTCGTATGGGGGGAAGAGCGGCAGCAGCGTGAGGGTGTGGTGGTTTTGGT
>NW_027017676.1:0-34903 GCF_036013445.1 Caloenas nicobarica
GGCCCTGTCGGGCCCTGTCGGGCCCTGTCGGGCCCTGTCGGGCTCTGTCGGGCTCTGTCGGGCTCTGTCGGGCTCTGTCGGGCTCTGTCGGGCTCTACTGGGCCCTGTCGGGCCCTGTCGGGCCCTGTCGGGCTCTGTCGGGCTCTGTCGGGCTCTGTCGGGCTCTACTGGGCCCTGTCGGGCCCTGTCGGGCTCTGTCGGGCTCTGTCGGGCTCTGTCGGGCTCTACTGGGCCCTGTCAGGCTCTGTCGGGCTCTGTCGGGCTCTGTCGGGCCCTGTCGGGCTCTGTCGGGCCTGTCGGGCCCTGTCGGGCCCTGTCGGGCTCTGTCGAGCTCTACTGGGCTCTGTCGGGCCCTGTCGGGCCCTGTCGGGCCCTGTCGGGCCCTGTCGGGCCCTGTCGGGCTCTGTCGGGCTCTGTCGGGCTCTACTCGGCTCTGTCGGGCTCTGTCGGGCTCTGTCGGGCTCTGTCGGGCCCTGTCGGTCTCTGTCGGGCCCTGTCGGGCTCTGTCGGGCTCTGTCGGGCTCTGTCGGGCTCTGTCGGGCTCTGTCGGGCTCTACTGGGCTCTGTCGGGCCCTGTCGGGCCCTGTCGGGCCCTGTCGGGCTCTGTCGGGCTCTGTCAGGTCCTGTCGGGCCCTGTCGGGCTCTGTCGGGCTCTGTCGGGCTCTGTCGGGCCCTGTCGGGCCCTGTCGGGCTCTGTCGGGCTCTGTCGGGCTCTGTCGGGCTCTGTCGGGCTCTGTCGGGCTCTGTCGGGCCCTGTCGGGCCCTGTCGGGCTCTGTCGGGCTCTGTCGGGCCCTGTCGGGCTCTGTCGGGCTCTGTCGGGCTCTGTCGGGCTCTGTCGGGCTCTGTCGGGCCCTGTCGGGCCCTGTCGGGCCCTGTCGGGCTCTGTCGGGCTCTGTCGGGCTCTGTCGAGCTCTACTGGGCCCTGTCGGGCCCTGTCGGGCCCTGTCGGGCCCTGTCGAGCTCTGTCGGGCCCTGTCGGGCCCTGTCGGGCCCTGTCGGGCTCTGTGGGCTCTGTCGGGCCTCTGTCGGGCTCTACTCGGCCCTGTCGGGCTCTGTCGGGCTCTACTGGGCTCTGTCGGCTCTGTTGGCTCTACTGGGCCCTGTCGGGCTCTGTCGGGCACTGTCGGGCTCTACTGGGCCCTGTCGGCCCTGTCGGGCTCTGTCGGGCTCTGTCGAGCTCTACTGGGCTCTGTCGGGCTCTACTGGGCTCTACTGGGCCCTGTCGGGCCTCTGTCGGGCTCTGTCGGGATCTAATAGGCTCTGTCGGGCTCTGTCGGTCTCTGTCGGGCTCTGTCGATCTCTACTGGGCCCTGTCGGGCTCTGTCGGGCTCTGTCGGGCTCTACTGGGCCCTGTCGGGCTCTGTCGGGCTCTGTCGGGCTCTGTCGGGCTCTACTGGGCTAAACTGGGCCCTGTCGGGCCCTGTCGGACCCTGTCGGGCTCTGTCGGGCTCTGTCGGGCTCTGTCGGGCTCTACTGGGCTCTGTCGGGCTCTGTCGGGCTCTGTCGGGCTCTGTCGGGCTCTACTGGGCTCTACGTGTTCCCTGTCGGGCCCTGTCGGGCTCTGTCGGCTCTGTCGGGCTCTGTCGGCTCTGTCGGGCTCTGTCGGGCTCTGTCGGGCTCTGTCGGGCTCTGTCGGGCTCTACTGGGCTAAACTGGGCCCTGTCGGGCCCTGTCGGACCCTGTCGGGCTCTGTCGGCTCTGTCGGGCTCTGTCGGGCTCTACTGGGCTCTGTCGGGCTCTGTCGGGCTCTGTCGGGCTCTGTCGGGCTCTGTCGGGCTCTGTCGGGCTCTACTGGGCTCTACTGTTCCCTGTCGGGCCCTGTCGGGCTCTGTCGGTCTCTGTCGGGCCCTGTCGGTCTCTGTCGGGCCCTGTCGGGCTCTGTCGGGCTCTGTCAGGTCCTGTCGGGCCCTGTCGGGCCCTGTCGGGCCCTGTCGGGCCCTGTCGGGCTCTGGCGGGCTCTGGCGGGCTCTGTCGGGCTCTGTCGGGCTCTGTCGGGCTCTGTCGGGCTCTGTCGGGCTCTGTCGGGCTCTGTCGGGTTCTACTGGGCTCTACTGGGCCCTGTCGGGCTCTGTCGGGCTCTGTTGGGCTCTGTCGGGCTCTGTTGGGCTCTGTCGGGCTCTACTGGGCTCTGTCGGGCTCTGTCGGCTCTGTCGGCTCTGTCGGGCTCTGTCGGGCTCTGTCGGGCTCTGTTGGGCTCTGTCGGGCTCTACTGGGCTCTGTCGGGCTCTGTCGGGCTCTGTCGGCTCTGTCGGGCTCTGTCGGGCTCTGTCGGGTTCTACTGGGCTCTACTGGGCCCTGTCGGGCTCTGTCGGGCTCTGTCGGCTCTGTCGGGCTCTGTCGGGCTCTGTCGGGCCTCTACTGGGCTCTGTCGGGCTCTGTCGGGTCTCTGTCGGGCCCTGTCGGGCCCTGTCGGGCTCTGTCGGGCTCTGTCGGGCCCTGTCGGGCCCTGTCGGGCCCTGTCGGGCTCTGTCGGGCTCTGTCGGGCTCTGTCGGGCCCTGTCGGGCTCTGTCGGGCCCTGTCGGGCCCTGTCGGGCTCTGTCGGGCTCGGTCGGGCCCTGTCGGGCTCTGTCGGGCTCTGTCGGGCTCTGTCGGGCTCTGTCGGGCCCTGTCGGGCTCTACTGGGCCCTGTCGGGCCCTGTCGGGCTCTGTCGGGCCCTATCGGGCCCTGTCGGGCCCTGTCGGGCCCTGTCGGGCCCTGTCGGGCTCTGTCGGGCTCTACTGGGCCCTGTCGGGCTCTGTCGGGCTCTGTCGAGCTCTACTGGGCCCTGTCGGGCCCTGTCGGGCCCTGTCGGGCTCTGTCGGGCTCTGTCGGGCCCTGTCGGGCTCTGTCGGGCTCTGTCGGGCTCTGTCGGGCTCTGTCGGGCTCTGTCGGGCCCTGTCGGGCTCTGTCGGGCTATACTGGGCCCTGTCGGGCCCTGTCGGGCCCTGTCGGGCTCTGTCGGGCCCTGTCGGGCTCTGTCGGGCTCTGTCGAGCTCTACTGGGCCCTGTCGGGCTCTGTCGGGCTCTGTCGGGCTCTGTCGGGCTCTGTCGAGCTCTACTGGGCCCTGTCGGGCCCTGTCGGGCTCTGTCGGGCCCTGTCGGGCCCTGTCGGGCTTTGTCGGGCTCTGTCGGGCTCTGTCGGGCTCTGTCGGGCTGTACTGGGCCCTGTCGGGCCCTGTCGGGCCCTGTCGGGCCCTGTCGGGCTCTGTCGGGCTCTGTCCGGCTCTACTGGGCCCTGTCGGGCTCTGTCGGGCCCTGTCGGGCCCTGTCGGGCCCTGTCGGGCCCTGTCGGGCCCTGTCGGGCTCTGTCGGGCTCTGTCGGGTTCTGTCGGGCTCTGTCAGGTCCTGTCGGGCCCTGTCTAGCTCTGTCGGGCCCTGTCGGGCCCTGTCGGGCCCTGTCGGGCCCTGTCGGGCCCTGTCGGGCTCTGTCGGGCTCTGTCGGGCTCTGTCGGGCTCTACTGGGCCCTGTCGGGCCCTGTCGGGCCCTGTCGGGCCCTGTCGGGCTCTGTCGGGCTCTGTCGGGCTCTGTCGGGCTCTGTCGGGCTCTACTGGGCCCTGTCGGGCTCTGTCGGGCCCTGTCGGGCTCTGTCGGGCTATACTGGGCCCTGTCGGGCCCTGTCGGGCCCTGTCGGGCTCTGTCGGGCTCTGTCGGGCTCTGTCGGGCTCTGTCGAGCTCTACTGGGCCCTGTCGGGCTCTGTCGGGCTCTGTCGGGCTCTGTCGGGCTCTGTCGGGCTCTACTGGGCCCTGTCGGGCCCTGTCGGGCCCTGTCGGGCCCTGTCGGGCCCTGTCGGGCCCTGTCGGGCCCTGTCGGGCTCTGTCGGGCTCTGTCGGGCTCTGTCGGGCTGTACTGGGCCCTGTCGGGCTCTGTCGGGCTCTGTCGGGCCCTGTCGGTCTCTGTCGGGCCCTGTCGGGCTCTGTCGGGCTCTGTCGGGCTCTGTCGGGCTCTACTGGGCTCTGTCGGGCCATGTCGGGCCCTGTCGGTCCCTGTCGGGCCCTGTCGGGCCCTGTCGGGCCCTGTCGGGCTCTGTCGGGCTCTGTCGGGTTCTGTCGGGCTCTGTCAGGTCCTGTCGGGCCCTGTCTAGCTCTGTCTAGCTCTGTCGGGCTCTGTCGGGCTCTGTCGGGCCCTGTCGGGCCCTGTCGGGCCCTGTCGGGCTCTGTCGGGCTCTGTCGGGCTCTGTCGGGCTCTGTCGGGCCCTGTCGGGCCCTGTCGGGCCCTGTCGGGCCCTGTCGGGCGCTGTCGGGCTCTGTCGAGCTCTACTGTGCCCTGTCGGGCCCTGTCGGGCCCTGTCGGGCCCTGTCGAGCTCTGTCGGGCTCTGTCGGGCCCTGTCGGGCCCTGTCGGGCCCTGTCGGGCCCTGTCGGGCTCTGTCGGGCTCTGTCGGGCTCTACTCGGCCCTGTCGGGCTCTGTCGGGCTCTGTCGGGCTCTGTCGGGCTCTGTCGGGCTCTGTCGGGTTCTGTCGGGATCTGCCGGGCTCTACTGGGCTCTGTCGGGCTCTGTTGGGCTCTACTGGGCCCTGTCGGGCTCTGTCGGGCACTGTCGGGCTCTACTGGGCCCTGTCGGGCCCTGTCGGGCTCTGTCGGGCTCTGTCGAGCTCTACTGGGCTCTGTCGGGCTCTACTGGGCTCTACTGGGCTCTGTCGGGCTCTGTCGGGCTCTGTCGGGCTCTGTCGGGATCTAATAGGCTCTGTCGGGCTCTGTCGGTCTCTGTCGGGCTCTGTCGATCTCTACTGGGCCCTGTCGGGCTCTGTCGGGCTCTGTCGGGCTCTACTGGGCCCTGTCGGGCTCTGTCGGGCTCTGTCGGGCTCTACTGGGCTAAACTGGGCTCTGTCGGGCCCTGTCGGGCCCTGTCGGGCTCTGTCGGGCTCTGTCGGGCTCTGTCGGGCTCTACTGGGCTCTGTCGGGCTCTGTCGGGCTCTGTCGGGCTCTGTCGGGCTCTGTCGGGCTCTGTCGGGCTCTACTGGGCTCTACTGTTCCCTGTCGGGCCCTGTCAGGCCCTGTCGGGCTCTGTCGGGCTCTGTCGGGCTCTGTCGGGCTCTGTCGGGCTCTGTCGGGCTCTGTCGGGCTCTGTCGGGCTCTACTGGGCTCTGTCGGGCTCTGTCGGGCTCTGTCGGGCTCTGTCGGGCTCTGTCGGGCTCTACTGGGCCCTGTCGGGCCCTGTCGGGCTCTGTCGGGCTCTGTCGGGCTCTACTGGGCCCTGTCGGGCCCTGTCGGGCTCTGTCGGGCTCTGTCGGGCTCTGTCGGGCTCTACTGGGCCCTGTCGGGCTCTGTCGGGCCCTGTCGGGCCCTGTCGGGCTCTACTGGGCCCTGTCGGGCCCTGTCGGGCTCTGTCGGGCCCTGTCGGGCCCTGTCGGGCCCTGTCGGGCTCTGTCGGGCTCTGTCGGGCTCTGTCGGGCTCTACTGGGCTAAACTGGGCTCTGTCGGGCTCTGTCGGGCTCTGTCGGGCTCTGTCGGGCTCTACTGGGCTCTGTCGGTCTCTGTCGGGCTCTGTCGGGCTCTGTCGGGCTCTACTGGGCCCTGTCGGGCTCTGTCGGGCCCTGTCGGGCCCTGTCGGCCTCTGTCGGGCTCTGTCGAGCTCTGTCGGGCTCTGTCGGGCTCTGTCGGGCCCTGTCGGGCCCTGTCGGGCTCTGTCGGGCCCTGTCGGGCTCTGTCGGGCCCTGTCGGGCTCTGTCGGGCCCTGTCGGGCCCTGTCGGGCCCTGTCGGGCCCTGTCGGGCTCTGTCGGGCTCTGTCGGGCCCTGTCGGGCTCTACTGGGCCCTGTCGGGCTCTGTCGGGCCCTGTCGGGCTCTGTCGGGCCCTGTCGAGCTCTACTGGGCCCTGTCGGGCCCTGTCGGGCCCTGTCGGGCCCTGTCGGGCTCTGTCGGGCTCTGTCGGGCTCTACTGGGCCCTGTCGGGCTCTGTCGGGCCCTGTCGGGCCCTGTCGGGCCCTGTCGGGCCCTGTCGGGCTTTGTCGGGCTCTGTCGGGCTCTGTCGGGCTCTGTCGGGCTCTGTCGGGCTGTACTGGGCCCTGTCGGGCTGTACTGGGCCCTGTCGGGCCCTGTCGGGCCCTGTCGGTCTCTGTCGGGCCCTGTCGGTCTCTGTCGGGCTCTGTCAGGTCCTGTCGGGCCCTGTCGGGCCCTGTCGGGCCCTGTCGGGCCCTGTCGGGCCCTGTCGGGCTCTGTCGGGCTCTGGCGGGCTCTGGCGGGCTCTGTCGGGCTCTGGCGGGCTCTGGCGGGCTCTGGCGGGCTCTGTCGGGCTCTGGCGGGCTCTGTCGGGCCCTGTCGGGCTCTGGCGGGCTCTGGCGGGCTCTGGCGGGCTCTGGCGGGCTCTGGCGGGCTCTGTCGGGCTCTGTCGGGCTCTGTCGGGTTCTACTGGGCTCTACGGGGCCCTGTCGGGCTCTGTCGGGCTCTGTCGGGCTCTGTCGGGCTCTGTCGGGCTCTGTCGGGCTCTGTCGGGCTCTGTCGGGCCCTGTCGGGCCCTGTCGGGCTCTGTCGGGCCCTGTCGGGCTCTGTCGGGCTCTGTCGGGCTCTACTGGGCTCTGTCGGGCTCTGTCGGGTTCTGTCGGGCTCTGTCGGGTCCTCTTGGGCCCTGTCGGGCTCTGTCGGGCTCTGTCGAGCTCTGTCGGGCTCTGTCGGGCTCTGTCGGGCTCTGTCGGGCTCTGTCGGGCTCTGTCGGGCTCTGTCTGGCTCTGTCGGGCTCTCCTGGGCCCTGTCGGGCTCTGTCGGGCTCTGTCGGGCTCTGTCGGGCTCTGTCGGGCTCTGTCGGGCTCTGTCGGGTTCTACTGGGCTCTACTGGGCCCTGTCGGGCTCTGTCGGGCTCTGTCGGGCTCTGTCGGGCTCTACTGGGCTCTGTCGGGTTCTGTCGGGCCCTGTCGGGCCCTGTCGGGCCCTGTCGGGCTCTGTCGGGCCCTGTCGGGCTCTGTCGGGCCCTGTCGGGCCCTGTCGGGCCCTGTCGGGCTCTGTCGGGCTCTGTCGGGCTCTGTCGGGCTCTACTGGGCTCTGTCGGGCTCGGTCGGGCCCTGTCGGGCTCTGTCGGGCTCTGTCGGGCTCTACTGGGCTCTGTCGGGCCCTGTCGGGCCCTGTCGGGCCCTGTCGGGCTCTGTCGGGCTCTGTCGGGCTCTACTGGGCCCTGTCGGGCCCTGTCGGGCTCTGTCGGGCTCTGTCGGGCCCTGTCGGGCCCTGTCGGGCCCTGTCGGGCCCTGTCGGGCTCTGTCGGGCTCTACTGGGCCCTGTCGGGCTCTGTCGGGCTCTGTCGAGCTCTACTGGGCCCTGTCGGGCCCTGTCGGGCCCTGTCGGGCTCTGTCGGGCTCTGTCGGGCTCTGTCGGGCTCTACTGGACCCTGTCGGGCCCTGTCGGGCCCTGTCGGGCTCTGTCGGGCTCTGTCGGGCTCTGTCGGGCTCTGTCGGGCCCTGTCGGGCTCTGTCGGGCTATACTGGGCCCTGTCGGGCCCTGTCGGGCCCTGTCGGGCTCTGTCGGGCTCTGTCAGGCTCTGTCGGGCCCTGTCGGGCTCTGTCGGGCTCTGTCGAGCTCTACTGGGCCCTGTCGGGCTCTGTCGGGCTCTGTCGGGCTCTGTCGAGCTCTACTGGGCCCTGTCGGGCCCTGTCGGGCTCTGTCGGGCCCTGTCGGGCCCTGTCGGGCTTTGTCGGGCTCTGTCGGGCTCTGTCGGGCTCTGTCGGGCTGTACTGGGCCCTGTCGGGCTCTGTCGGGCTCTGTCGGGCCCTGTCGGGCCCTGTCGGGCCCTGTCGGGCTCTGCCGGGCTCTGTCGGGCTCTGTCGGGCTCTACTGGGCCCTGTCGGGCTCTGTCGGGCTCTGTCGGGCTCTGTCGGGCCCTGTCGGGCCCTGTCGGGCTCTGTCGGGCTCTGTCGGGTTCTGTCGGGCTCTGTCAGGTCCTGTCGGGCCCTGTCTAGCTCTGTCGGGCCCTGTCGGGCCCTGTCGGGCCCTGTCGGGCCCTGTCGGGCTCTGTCGGGCTCTGTCGGGCTCTGTCGGGCTCTGTCGGGCTCTGTCGGGCTCTACTGGGCCCTGTCGGGCCCTGTCGGGCCCTGTCGGGCTCTGTCGGGCTCTGTCGGGCTCTGTCGGGCTCTACTGGGCCCTGTCGGGCCCTGTCGGGCTCTGTCGGGCTCTGTCGGGCTCTGTCGGGCTCTACTGGGCCCTGTCAGGCTCTGTCGGGCTCTGTCGGGCTCTGTCGGGCCCTGTCGGGCTCTGTCGGGCCCTGTCGGGCCCTGTCGGGCCCTGTCGGGCTCTGTCGAGCTCTACTGGGCTCTGTCGGGCCCTGTCGGGCCCTGTCGGGCCCTGTCGGGCTCTGTCGGGCTCTGTCGGGCTCTACTCGGCCCTGTCGGGCTCTGTCGGGCTCTGTCGGGCTCTGTCGGGCTCTGTCGGGCCCTGTCGGTCTCTGTCGGGCCCTGTCGGGCTCTGTCGGGCTCTGTCGGGCTCTGTCGGGCTCTGTCGGGCTCTACTGGGCTCTGTCGGGCCCTGTCGGGCCCTGTCGGGCCCTGTCGGGCCCTGTCGGGCTCTGTCGGGCTCTGTCAGGTCCTGTCGGGCCCTGTCTAGCTCTGTCGGGCTCTGTCGGGCTCTGTCGGGCTCTGTCGGGCTCTGTCGGGCTCTGTCGGGCTCTGTCGGGCTCTGTCGGGCTCTGTCGGGCCCTGTCGGGCCCTGTCGGGCTCTGTCGGGCTCTGTCGGGCCCTGTCGGGCTCTGTCGGGCTCTGTCGGGCTCTGTCGGGCTCTGTCGGGCTCTGTCGGGCTCTGTCGGGCCCTGTCGGGCCCTGTCGGGCCCTGTCGGGCCCTGTCGGGCCCTGTCGGGCTCTGTCGGGCTCTGTCGGGCTCTGTCGAGCTCTACTGGGCCCTGTCGGGCCCTGTCGGGCCCTGTCGGGCCCTGTCGAGCTCTGTCGGGCCCTGTCGGGCCCTGTCGGGCCCTGTCGGGCTCTGTCGGGCTCTGTCGGGCTCTGTCGGGCTCTACTCGGCCCTGTCGGGCTCTGTCGGGCTCTACTGGGCTCTGTCGGGCTCTGTTGGGCTCTACTGGGCCCTGTCGGGCTCTGTCGGGCACTGTCGGGCTCTACTGGGCCCTGTCGGGCCCTGTCGGGCTCTGTCGGGCTCTGTCGAGCTCTACTGGGCTCTGTCGGGCTCTACTGGGCTCTACTGGGCCCTGTCGGGCTCTGTCGGGCTCTGTCGGGATCTAATAGGCTCTGTCGGGCTCTGTCGGTCTCTGTCGGGCTCTGTCGATCTCTACTGGGCCCTGTCGGGCTCTGTCGGGCTCTGTCGGGCTCTACTGGGCCCTGTCGGGCTCTGTCGGGCTCTGTCGGGCTCTACTGGGCTAAACTGGGCCCTGTCGGGCCCTGTCGGACCCTGTCGGGCTCTGTCGGGCTCTGTCGGGCTCTGTCGGGCTCTACTGGGCTCTGTCGGGCTCTGTCGGGCTCTGTCGGGCTCTGTCGGGCTCTACTGGGCTCTACTGTTCCCTGTCGGGCCCTGTCGGGCTCTGTCGGGCTCTGTCGGGCTCTGTCGGGCTCTGTCGGGCTCTGTCGGGCTCTGTCGGGCTCTACTGGGCCCTGTCGGGCCCTGTCGGGCTCTGTCGGGCTCTGTCGGGCTCTACTGGGCCCTGTCGGGCCCAGTCGGGCTCTGTCGGGCTCTGTCGGGCTCTGTCGGGCTCTACTGGGCCCTGTCGGGCTCTGTCGGGCCCTGTCGGGCTCTGTCGGGCTCTACTGGGCCCTGTCGGGCCCTGTCGGGCTCTGTCGGGCCCTGTCGGGCCCTGTCGGGCCCTGTCGGGCTCTGTCGGGCTCTGTCGGGCTCTACTGGGCCCTGTCGGGCTCTGTCGGGCTCTGTCGGGCCCTGTCGGGCTCTGTCGGGCCCTGTCGGGCCCTGTCGGGCCCTGTCGGGCTCTGTCGGGCTCTGTCGGGCTCTGTCGGGCTCTACTGGGCTAAACTGGGCTCTGTCGGGCTCTGTCGGGCTCTGTCGGGCTCTGTCGGGCTCTGTCGGGCTCTACTGGGCTCTGTCGGGCTCTGTCGGGCTCTGTCGGGCTCTGTCGGGCTCTGTCGGGCTCTACTGGGCCCTGTCGGGCTCTGTCGGGCCCTGTCGGGCCCTGTCGGCCTCTGTCGGGCTCTGTCGAGCTCTGTCGGGCTCTGTCGGGCCCTGTCGGGCTCTACTGGGCCCTGTCGGGCCCTGTCGGGCTCTGTCGGGCCCTGTCCGGCTCTGTCGGGCCCTGTCGAGCTCTACTGGGCTCTGTCGGGCCCTGTCGGGCCCTGTCGGGCCCTGTCGGGCTCTGTCGGGCTCTGTCGGGCTCTGTCGGGCTCTGTCGGGCTCTACTGGGCCCTGTCGGGCCCTGTCGGGCTTTGTCGGGCTCTGTCGGGCTCTGTCGGGCTCTGTCGGGCTGTACTGGGCTCTGTCGGGCTCTGTCGGGCCCTGTCGGGCCCTGTCGGGCTCTGTCGGGCCCTGTCGGGCCCTGTCGGGCCCTGTCGGGCCCTGTCGGGCTCTGTCGGGCTCTACTCGGCCCTGTCGGGCTCTGTCGGGCTCTGTCGGGCTCTGTCGGGCTCTGTCGGGCTCTGTCGGGTTCTGTCGGGATCTGCCGGGCTCTGTCGGGCTCTACTGGGCTCTGTCGGGCTCTGTTGGGCTCTACTGGGCCCTGTCGGGCTCTGTCGGGCACTGTCGGGCTCTACTGGGCCCTGTCGGGCCCTGTCGGGCTCTGTCGGGCTCTGTCGAGCTCTACTGGGCTCTGTCGGGCTCTACTGGGCTCTACTGGGCCCTGTCGGGCTCTGTCGGGCTCTGTCGGGCTCTGTCGGGATCTAATAGGCTCTATCGGGCTCTGTCGGTCTCTGTCGGGCTCTGTCGATCTCTACTGGGCCCTGTCGGGCTCTGTCGGGCTCTGTCGGGCTCTACTGGGCCCTGTCGGGCTCTGTCGGGCTCTGTCGGGCTCTACTGGGCTAAACTGGGCCCTGTCGGGCCCTGTCGGGCTCTGTCGGGCTCTGTCGGGCTCTGTCGGGCTCTGTCGGGCTCTACTGGGCTCTGTCGGGCTCTGTCGGGCTCTGTCGGGCTCTGTCGGGCTCTACTGGGCTCTACTGTTCCCTGTCGGGCCCTGTCAGGCCCTGTCGGGCTCTGTCGGGCTCTGTCGGGCTCTGTCGGGCTCTGTCGGGCTCTGTCGGGCTCTGTCGGGCTCTACTGGGCTCTGTCGGGCTCTGTCGGGCTCTGTCGGGCTCTGTCGGGCTCTGTCGGGCTCTGTCGGGCTCTACTGGGCCCTGTCGGCCCTGTCGGGCTCTGTCGGGCTCTGTCGGGCTCTACTGGGCCCTGTCGGGCCCTGTCGGGCTCTGTCGGGCTCTGTCGGGCTCTGTCGGGCTCTACTGGGCCCTGTCGGGCTCTGTCGGGCCCTGTCGGGCTCTGTCGGGCTCTACTGGGCCCTGTCGGGCCCTGTCGGGCTCTGTCGGGCCCTGTCGGGCTCTGTCGGGCTCTGTCGGGCTCTGTCGGGCTCTACTGGGCCCTGTCGGGCTCTGTCGGGCTCTGTCGGGCTCTGTCGGGATCTAATAGGCTCTGTCGGGCTCTGTCGGTCTCTGTCGGGCTCTGTCGATCTCTACTGGGCCCTGTCGGGCTCTGTCGGGCTCTGTCGGGCTCTACTGGGCCCTGTCGGGCTCTGTCGGGCTCTGTCGGGCTCTACTGGGCTAAACTGGGCTCTGTCCGGGCCCTGTCGGGCCCTGTCGGGCTCTGTCGGGCTCTGTCGGGCTCTGTCGGGCTCTACTGGGCTCTGTCGGGCTCTGTCGGGCTCTGTCGGGCTCTGTCGGGCTCTGTCGGGCTCTACTGGGCTCTACTGTTCCCTGTCGGGCCCTGTCAGGCCCTGTCGGGCTCTGTCGGGCTCTGTCGGGCTCTGTCGGGCTCTGTCGGGCTCTGTCGGGCTCTACTGGGCTCTGTCGGGCTCTGTCGGGCTCTGTCGGGCTCTGTCGGGCTCTGTCGGGCTCTGTCGGGCTCTACTGGGCCCTGTCGGGCCCTGTCGGGCTCTGTCGGGCTCTGTCGGGCTCTACTGGGCCCTGTCGGGCCCTGTCGGGCTCTGTCGGGCTCTGTCGGGCTCTGTCGGGCTCTACTGGGCCCTGTCGGGCTCTGTCGGGCCCTGTCGGGCTCTGTCGGGCTCTACTGGGCCCTGTCGGGCCCTGTCGGGCCCTGTCGGGCCCTGTCGGGCTCTGTCGGGCTCTGTCGGGCTCTACTGGGCTAAACTGGGCTCTGTCGGGCTCTGTCGGGCTCTGTCGGGCTCTGTCGGGCTCTACTGGGCTCTGTCGGGCTCTGTCGGGCTCTGTCGGGCTCTGTCGGGCTCTACTGGGCCCTGTCGGGCTCTGTCGTGCTCTGTCGTGCTCTGTCGAGCTCTGTCGGGCTCTGTCGGGCTCTGTCGGGCCCTGTCGGGCCCTGTCGGGCTCTGTCGGGGTCTGGCGGGCTCTGTCGGGCCCTGTCGGGCTCTGTCGGGCTCTGTCGGGCTCTGTCGGGCCCTGTCGGGCCCTGTCGGGCCCTGTCGGGCTCTGTCGGGCTCTGTCGGGCCCTGTCGGGCTCTACTGGGCCCTGTCGGGCCCTGTCGGGCTCTGTCGGGCCCTGTCGGGCTCTGTCGGGCCCTGTCGAGCTCTACTGGGCTCTGTCGGGCCCTGTCGGGCTCTGTCGGGCTCTGTCGGGCTCTGTTCGGGCTCTACTGGCCCTGTCGGGCCGGTCGGGCCCTGTCGGCCCTGGGGGCTTTGTCGGGCTTTGTCGGGCTTTGTCGGGCTCTGTCGGGCTCTGTCGGGCTCTGTCGGGCTCTGTCGGGCTGTACTGGGCCCTGTCGGGCTGTACTGGGCCCTGTCGGGCTCTGTCGGGCCCTGTCGGTCTCTGTCGGGCCCTGTCGGTCTCTGTCGGGCTCTGTCGGGCTCTGTCTGGTCCTGTCGGGCCTGTCGGGCCCTGTCGGGCCCTGTCGGGCCCTGTCGGGCTCTGTCGGGCTCTGGCGGGCTCTGGCGGCTCTGGCGGGCTCTGTCGGGCTCTGGCGGCTCTGTCGGGCTCTGGCGGGCTCTGGCGGGCTCTGTCGGGCTCTGTCGGGCCCTGTCGGGCCCTGTCGGCTCTGGCGGGCTCTGGCGGGCTCTGGCGGGCTCTGGCGGGCTCTGGCGGGCTCTGTCGGGCTCTGTCGGGCTCTGTCGGGTTCTACTGGGCCTCTACGGGCCCTGTCGGGCTCTGTCGGGCTCTGTCGGGCTCTGTCGGGCTCTGTCGGGCTCTACTGGGCCCTGTCGGGCTCTGTCGGGCTCTGTCGGGCCCTGTCGGGCTCTGTCGGGCTCTGTCGGGCTCTGTCGGGCTCTGTCGGGCTCTGTCGGGCTCTACTGGGCTCTGTCGGGCCCTGTCGGGCCCTGTCGGGCTCTGTCGGGCTCTGTCGGGCTCTGTCGGGCTCTGTCGGGCTCTGTCGGGCTCTGTCGGGCTCTGTCGGGCCCTGTCGGGCTCTGTCGGGCCCTGTCGGCTCTGTCGGGCTCTGTCGAGCTCTACTGGGCCCTGTCGGGCTCTGTCGGGCTCTGTCGGGCTCTGTCGGGCTCTGTCGAGCTCTACTGGGCCCTGTCGGGCCCTGTCGGGCTTTGTCGGGCTCTGTCGGGCTCTGTCGGGCTCTGTCGGGCTGTACTGGGCTCTGTCGGGCTCTGTTCGGGCTCTGTCGGGCCCTGTCGGTCTCTGTCGGGCCCTGTCGGGCTCTGCCGGGCTCTGTCGGGCTCTGTCGGGCTCTACTGGGCCCTGTCGGCTCTGTCGGGCTCTGTCGGGCTCTGTCGGGCCCTGTCGGGCCCTGTCGGGCTCTGTCGGGCTCTGTCGGGGTTCTGTCGGGCTCTGTCAGGTCCTGTCGGGGCCCTGTCTAGCTCTGTCGGGCTCTGTCGGGCCCTGTCGGGCCCTGTCGGGCCCTGTCGGGCTCTGTCGGGCTCTGTCGGGCTCTGTCGGGCTCTACTGGGGCCCTGTCGGGCCCTGTCGGGCCCTGTTCGGGCCCTGTCGGGCCCTGTCGGCTCTGTCGGGCTCTGTCGGGCCTCTGTCGGGCTCTACTGGGCCCTGTCGGGCCCTGTCGGGCTCTGTCGGCTCTGTCGGGCTCTGTCGGGCTCTACTGGGCCCTGTCAGGCTCTGTCGGGCTCTGTCGGGCTCTGTCGGGCCCTGTCGGGCCCTGTCGGGCCCTGTCGGCCTGTCGGGCTCTGTCGGGCCCTGTCGGGCCCTGTCGGCCCTGTCGGGCTCTGTCGGGCTCTGTCGACCTCTACTGGGCTCTGGTCGGGCCCTGTCGGGCCCTGTCGGGCCCTGTCGGGCCCTGTCGAGCTCTGTCGGGCTCTGTCGGGCCCTGTCGGGCCTGTCGGGCCCTGTCGGGCTCTGTCGGGCTCTGTCGGGCTCTGTCGGGCTCTACTCGGCCCTGTCGGGCTCTGTCGGGCTCTGTCGGGCTCTGTCGGGCTCCTACTGGGCTCTGTCGGACTCTGTCGGGTTCTGTCGGGATCTGCCGGGCTCTGTCGGGCTCTACTGGGCTCTGTCGGGCTCTGTTGGGCTCTACTGGGCCCTGTCGGGCCTTGTCGGGCTCTGTCGGGCTCTGTCGGGCACTGTCGGGCTCTACTGGGCCCTGTCGGGGCCCTGTCGGGCTCTGTCGGGCTCTGTCGAGCTCTACTGGGCTCTGTTGGGCTCTACTGGGCTCTACTGGGCCCTGTCGGGCTCTGTCGGGCTCTGTCGGGCTCTGTCGGGATCTAATAGGCTCTGTCGGGCTCTGTCGGTCTCTGTCGGTCTCTGTCGATCTCTACTGGGCCTGTCGGGCTCTGTCGGGCTCTGTCGGGCTGTACTGGGCCCTGTCGGTCCCTGTCGGGCTCTGTCGGGCTCTACGTGCCTCTGTCGGGCTCTGTCGGGCTCTGTCGGCTCTGTCGGGCTCTGTCGGGCTCTACTGGGCTCTGTCGGGCTCTGTCGGGCTCTGTCGGGCTCTGTCGGGCTCTGTCGGGCTCTACTGGGCCCTGTCGGGCCCTGTCGGGCTCTGTCGGGCTCTGTCGGGCTCTGTCGGGCTCTACTGGGCCCTGTCGGGCTCTGTCGGGCCCTGTCGGGCTCTACTGGGCCCTGTCGGGCCCTGTCGGGCCCTGTCGGGCCCTGTCGGGCCCTGTCGGGCTCTGTCGGGCTCTGTCGGTCTCTACTGGGCCCTGTCGGGCCCTGTCGGGCCCTGTCGGCCTCTGTCGGGCTCTGTCGAGCTCTGTCCGGGCTCTGTCGGGCTCTGTCGGGCTCTGTCGGGATCTAATAGGCTCTGTCGGGCTCTGTCGGTCTCTGTCGGGCTCTGTCGATCTCTACTGGGCCCTGTCGGGCTCTGTCGGGCTCTGTCGGGCTCTACTGGGCCCTGTCGGTCCCTGTCGGGCTCTGTCGGGCTCTACTGGGCTCTGTCGGGCTCTGTCGGGCTCTGTCGGGCTCTGTCGGGCTCTACTGGCTCTGTCGGGCTCTACTGGGCCTCTGTCGGGCTCTGTCGGGCTCTGTCGGGCTCTGTCGGGCTCTACTGGGCCCTGTCGGGCTCTGTCGGGCTTCTACTGGGCTCTGTCGGGCTCTACTGGGCTCTACTGGGCCCTGTCGGGCTCTGTCGGGCTCTGTCGGGCTCTGTCGGGATCTAATAGGCTCTGTCGGGCTCTGTCGGTCTCTGTCGGGCTCTGTCGATCTCTACTGGGCCCTGTCGGGCTCTGTCGGGCTCTGTCGGGCTCTACTGGGCCTGTCGGTCCCTGTCGGCTCTGTCGGGCTCTACTGGGCTCTGTCGGGCTCTGTCGGGCTCTGTCGGGCTCTGTCGGGCTCTGTCGGGCTCTGTCGGGCTCTGTCGGGCTCTACTGGGCCCTGTCGGGCCCTGTCGGGCTCTGTCGGGCTGTGTCGGGCTCTGGTCGGGCTCTGTCGGGCTCTGTCGGGCTCTGTCGGGCTCTACTGGGCTCTGTCGGGCTCTGTCGGGCTCTGTCGGGCTCTACTGGGCTCTACTGTTCCCTGTCGGGCCCTGTCGGGCCCTGTCGGGCTCTGTCGGGGCTCTGTCGGGCTCTGTCGGGCTCTGTCGGGCTCTACTGGGCCCTGTCGGGCTCTGTCGGGCTCTGTCGGGCTCTACTGGGCCCTGTCGGGCCCTGTCGGGCTCTGTCGGGCTCTGTCGGGCTCTGTCGGGCTCTACTGGGCCCTGTCGGGCTCTGTCGGGCTCTGTCGGGCTCTGTCGGGCCCTGTCGGGCCCTGTCGGGCTCTGTCGGGCTCTGTCGGGCTCTACTGGGCCCTGTCGGGCTCTGTCGGGCCCTGTCGGGCTCTGTCGGCTCTGTCGGGCCCTGTCGGGCCCTGTCGGGCCCTGTCGGGCTCTGTCGGGCTCTGTCGGGCTCTACTGGGCTAAACTGGCTCTGTCGGGCTCTGTCGGGCTCTGTCGGGCTCTACTGGGCTCTGTCGGGCTCTGTCGGGCTCTGTCGGGCTCTGTCGGGCTCTGTCGGGCTCTACTGGTCCCTGTCGGGCTCTGTCGGCCCTGTCGGGCCCTGTCGGCCTCTGTCGGGCTCTGTCGAGCTCTGTCGGGCTCTGTCGGGCTCTGTCGGGCCCTGTCGGGCCCTGTCGGGCCCTGTCGGGCTCTGTCGGTCTCTGTCGGGCTCTGTCGGGCTCTGTCGGGCCCTGTCGGGCCCTGTCGGGCCCTGTCGGGCTCTGTCGGGCTCTGTCGGGCCCTGTCGGGCTCTACTGGGCCCTGTCGGGCCTGTCGGGCCCTGTCGGGCTCTGTCGGGCCCTGTCGAGCTCTACTGGGCTCTGTCGGGCTCTGTCGGGCCCTGTCGGGCCCTGTCGGGCTCTGTCGGGCTCTGTCGGGCTCTGTCGGGCTCTACTGGGCCCTGTCGGGCTCTGTCGGGCCCTGTCGGGCCCTGTCGGGCTTTGTCGGGCTTTGTCGGGCTCTGTCGGGCTCTGTCGGGCTCTGTCGGCTGTACTGGGCCCTGTCGGGCTGTACTGGGCCCTGTCGGGCTCTGTCGGGCCCTGTCGGTCTCTGTCGGGCCCTGTCGGTCTCTGTCGGGCTCTGTCGGCTCTGTCAGGTCCTGTCGGCTCTGTCGGGCCCTGTCGGGCCTGTCGGGGCCCTGTCGGGCCCTGTCGGGCTCTGTCGGGCTCTGTCGGGCTCTGTCGGGCTCTGGGCGGGCTCTGGCGGGCTCTGTCGGGCTCTGTCGGGCTCTGTCGGGCTCTGTCGGGCCCTGTCGGGCCCTGTCGGGCCCTGTCGGGCCCTGTCGGGCTCTGGCGGGCTCTGTCGGGCTCTGTCGGGCTCTGTCGGGCTCTGTCGGGCTCTGTCGGGTTCTACTGGGCTCTACTGGGCCTGTCGGGCTCTGTCGGGCTCTGTCCGGGATCTGTCGGGCTCTGTTGGGCTCTGTCGGGCTCTACTGGGCTCTGTCGGGCTCTGTCGGGCTCTGTCGGGCTCTGTCGGGCTCTGTCGGGCTCTGTCGGGCTCTACTGGGCCCTGTCGGGCTCTGTCGGGCTCTGTCGGGCCCTGTCGGGGCTCTGTCGGGCTCTGTCGGGCTCTGTCGGGCTCTACTGGGCTCTGTCGGGCTCTGTCGGGTTCTGTCGGGCTCTGTCGGGTCCTCTTGGGCCCTGTCGGGCTCTGTCGGGCTCTGTCGGGCTCTGTCGGGCTCGGTCGGGCTCTGTCGGGCTCTGTCGGGCTCTGTTGGGCTCTGTCGGGCTCTGTCTGGCTCTGTCGGGCTCTCCTGGGCCCTGTCGGGCTCTGTCGGGCTCTGTCGGGCTCTGTCGGGCTCTGTCGGGCTCTGTCGGGCTCTGTCGGGCTCTGTCGGGCTCTGTCGGGTTCTACTGGGCTCTACTGGGCCTGTCGGCTCTGTCGGGCTCTGTCGGGCTCTGTCGGGCTCTACTGGGCTCTGTCGGGCTCTGTCGGGTTCTGTCGGGCTCTGTCGGGCCCTGTCGGGCCCTGTCGGGCTCTGTCGGGCCCTGTCGGGCCCTGTCGGGCTCTGTCGGGCTCTGTCGGGCTCTGTCGGGCTCTGTCGGGCTCTACTGGGCTCTGTCGGGCTCGGTCGGGCCCTGTCGGGCTCTGTCGGGCTCTGTCGGGCTCTACTGGGCTCTGTCGGGGCCTGTCGGGCCCTGTCGGGCCCTGTCGGGCTCTGTCGGGCTCTGTCGGGCTCTACTGGGCCCTGTCGGGCTCTGTCGGGCCCTGTCGGGCCCTGTCGGGCCCTGTCGGGCTCTGTCGGGCTCTACTGGGCCCTGTCGGGCTCTGTCGGGCTCTGTCGAGCTCTACTGGGCCCTGTCGGGCCCTGTCGGGCTCTGTCGGGCTCTGTCGGGCTCTGTCGGGCTCTGTCGGCCCTGTCGGGCTCTGTCGGGCTCTGTCGGCTCTACTGGACCCTGTCGGGCCCTGTCGGGCCCTGTCGGGCCCTGTCGGGCTCTGTCGGGCTCTGTCGGGCTCTGTCGGGCTATACTGGGCCCTGTCGGGCCCTGTCGGCCCTGTCGGGCTCTGTCGGGCCCTGTCGGGCTCTGTCCGGGCTCTGTCGAGCTCTACTGGGCCCTGTCGGGCTCTGTCGGGCTCTGGTCGGGCTCTGTCGAGCTCTACTGGGCCCTGTCGGGCCCTGTCGGGCTCTGTCGGGCCCTGTCGGGCCCTGTCGGGCTTTGTCGGGCTCTGTCGGGCTCTGTCGGCTCTGTCGGGCTGTACTGGGCCCTGTCGGGCTCTGTCGGGCTCTGTCGGGCCCTGTCGGTCTCTGTCGGGCCCTGTCGGGCTCTGCCGGGCTCTGTCGGGCTCTGTCGGGCTCTACTGGGCCCTGTCGGGCTCTGTCGGGCTCTGTCGGGCTCTGTCGGGCTCTGTCGGGCCCTGTCGGGCCCTGTCGGGCCCTGTCGGGCTCTGTCGGGCTCTGTCGGGTTCTGTCGGGCTCTGTCAGGTCCTGTCGGGCCCTGTCTAGCTCTGTCGGGCCCTGTCGGGCCCTGTCGGGCCCTGTCCGGGCCCTGTCCGGGCTCTGTCGGGCTCTGTCGGGCTCTACTGGGCCCTGTCGGCCCTGTCGGGCTCTGTCGGGCCCTGTCGGGCCCTGTCGGGCCCTGTCGGGCCCTGTCGGGCCCTGTCGGGCTCTGTCGGGCTCTGTCGGGCTCTGTCGGGCTCTACTGGGCCCTGTCGGGCCCTGTCGGGCTCTGTCGGGCTCTGTTGGGCTCTGTCGGGCTCTACTGGGCCCTGTCAGCTCTGTCGGGCTCTGTCGGGCTCTGTCGGGCTCTGGTCGGGCCCTGTCGGGCCCTGTCGGGCCCTGTCGGGCCCTGTCGGGCTCTGTCGGGCTCTGTCGAGCTCTACTGGGCTCTGGTCGGGCTCTGTCGGGCCCTGTCGGGCCCTGTCGGGCCCTGTCGGGCCCTGTCGAGCTCTGTCGGGCTCTGTCGGGCTCTGTCGGGCTCTGTCGGGCTCTGTCGGGCCCTGTCGGGCTCTGTCGGGCTCTACTCGGCCCTGTCGGGCTCTGTCGGGCTCTGTCGGGCTCTGTCGGGCTCTGTCGGGCTCTACTGGGCTCTGTCGGACTCTGTCGGGTTCTGTCGGATCTGCCGGGCTCTGTCGGGCTCTACTGGGCTCTGTCGGGCTCTGTTGGGCTCTACTGGGCCCTGTCGGGCCCTGTCGGGCTCTGTCGGGCTCTGTCGGGCACTGTCGGCTCTACTGGGCCCTGTCGGGCCCTGTCGGGCTCTGTCGGGCTCTGTCGAGCTCTACTGGGCTCTGTCGGGCTCTACTGGGCTCTACTGGGCCCTGTCGGGCTCTGTCGGGCTCTGTCGGGCTCTGTCGGATCTAATAGGCTCTGTCGGTCTCTGTCGGGCTCTGTCGATCTCTACTGGGCCCTGTCGGGCTCTGTCGGGCTCTGTCGGGCTCTACTGGGCCCTGTCGGTCCCTGTCGGGCTCTGTCGGCTCTACTGGGCTCTGTCGGGCTCTGTCGGGCTCTGTCGGGCTCTGTCGGGCTCTACTGGGCTCTGTCGGGCTCTACTGGGCTCTGTCGGGCTCTGTCGGGCTCTGTCGGGCTCTGTCGGGCTCTGTCGGGCTCTGTCGGGCTCTGTCGGGCTCTACTGGGCCCTGTCGGGCCCTGTCGGGCTCTGTCGGGCTCTGTCGGGCTCTGTCGGGCTCTACTGGGCCCTGTCGGGCTCTGTCGGGCCCTGTCGGGCTCTGTCGGGCTCTACTGGCCCTGTCGGGCCCTGTCGGGCTCTGTCGGGCCCTGTCGGGCCCTGTCGGGCCCTGTCGGGCCCTGTCGGGCTCTGTCGGGCTCTGTCGGGCTCTACTGGGCCCTGTCGGGCCCTGTCGGGCCCTGTCGGCCTCTGTCCGGGCTCTGTCGAGCTCTGTCGGGCTCTGTCGGGCTCTGTCGGGATCTAATAGGCTCTGTCGGGCTCTGTCGGTCTCTGTCGGCTCTGTCGATCTCTACTGGGCCCTGTCGGGCTCTGTCGGGCTCTGTCGGGCTCTACTGGGCCCTGTCGGTCCCTGTCGGGCTCTGTCGGGCTCTGTCGGGCTCTGTCGGGCTCTGTCGGGCTCTACTGGGCCCTGTCGGTCCTGTCGGGCTCTGTCGGGCTCTGTCGGGCTCTGTCGGGCTCTGTCGGCTCTACTGGGCTCTGTCGGGCTCTGTCGGGCTCTGTCGGGCTCTGTCGGGCTCTGTCGGCTCTACTGGGCCCTGTCGGGCTCTGTCGGGCTCTTACTGGGCTCTGTCGGGCTCTACTGGGCTCTACTGGCCCTGTCGGGCTCTGTCGGGATCTAATAGGCTCTGTCGGGCTCTGTCGGTCTCTGTCGGGCTCTGTCGATCTCTACTGGGCCCTGTCGGGCTCTGTCGGGCTCTGTCGGGCTCTACTGGGCCCTGTCGGTCCCTGTCGGGCTCTGTCGGGCTCTACTGGGCTCTGTCGGGCTCTGTCGGGCTCTGTCGGGCTCTGTCGGCTCTGTCGGGCTCTACTGGGCCCTGTCGGGCCTGTCGGGCTCTGTCGGGCTCTGTCGGGCTCTGTCGGGCTCTACTGGGCCCTGTCGGGCTCTGTCGGGCCCTGTCGGCTCTGTCGGGCTCTACTGGGCCCTGTCGGGCCCTGTCGGGCCCTGTCGGGCCCTGTCGGGCTCTGTCGGGCTCTACTGGGCCCTGTCGGGCCCTGTCGGGCTCTGTCGGGCTCTGTCGGGCTCTGTCGGGCTCTGTCGGGCTCTGTCGGGCTCTGTCGGGCTCTACTGGGCTAAACTGGGCTCTGTCGGGCCCTGTCGGGCTCTGTCGGGCTCTGTCGGGCTCTACTGGGCTCTGTCGGGCTCTGTCGGGCTCTGTCGGGCTCTACTGGGCCCTGTCGGGCTCTGTCGGGCCCTGTCGGGCCCTGTCGGCCTCTGTCGGGCTCTGTCGAGCTCTGTCGGGCTCTGTCGGGCTCTGTCGGGCTCTGTCGGGCCCCTGTCGGGCCCTGTCGGGCTCTGTCGGGGTCTGCGGGCTCTGTCGGGCTCTACCGGGCCCGTCGGGCTCTGTCGGGGCTCTGCGGGCCCTGTCGGGCCCTGTCGGGCCCCTGTCGGGCTCTGTCGGGCTCTCTGGGCCCTGTCGGGCCCTGTCGGGCCCTGTCGGGCCCTGTCGGGCTCTGTCGGGCTCTACTGGGGCCCTGTCGGGCCCTGTCGGGCCCTGTCGGGCTCTGTCGGGCTCTGTCGGGCTCTACTGGGCCTGTCGGGCTCTGTCGGGCTTCTGTCGGGCTCTGTCGGGCTCTGTCGGGCTCTGTCGGGCTCTGTCGGGCTCTGTCGGGCTCTGTCGGGCTCTGTCGGGCTCTACTGGGCCCTGTCGGGCTCTGTCGGGCCCTGTCGGGCCCTGTCGGGCTCTGTCGGGCCCTGTCGGGCCCTGTCGGGTCTGTCGGGGCCCTGTCGGGCCCTGTCGGGCCTCTGTCGGGCTCTGTCGAGCTCTACTGGGCTCTGTCGGGCCCTTTCGGGCCTGTCGGGCCCTGTCGGGCCCTGTCGGGCTCTGGTCGGGCTCTGTCGGGCTCTGTCGGTTTCTACTGGGCTCTAACTTGGGCCCTGTCGGCTCTGTCGGGCTGTCGGGCTCTGTCGGGCTCTGTCGGGCTCTGTCGGGCTCTGTCGGGCTCTGTCGGGCTCTACTGGGCTCTGTCGGGCTCGGTCGGGCCCTGTCCGGGCTCTGTCGGGCTCTACTGGTCTCTGTCGGGCCCTGTCGGGCTCTGTCGGGCTCTACTGGGCCCTGTCGGGCCCTGTCGGGCCCTGTCGGGCTCTGTCGGGCTCTGTCGGGCTCTACTGGGCCCTGTCGGGCCCTGTCGGGCCCTGTCGGGCCCTGTCGGGCTCTGTCGGGCTCTGTCGGGCTCTGTCGGGCTCTGTCGGGCTCTACTGGGCCCTGTCGGGCTCTGTCGGGCCCTGTCGGGCTCTGTCGGGCCCTGTCGGGCTCTGTCGGGCTCTGTCGGGCTCTGTCGGGCTCTACTGGACCCTGTCGGGCTCTGTCGGGCCCTGTCGGGCCCTGTCGGGCTCTGTCGGGCTCTACTGGGCCCTGTCGGGCCCCTGTCGGGCTCTGTCGGGCCCTGTCGGGCTCTGTCGGGCCCTGTCGAGCTCTACTGGGCTCTGTCGGGCTCTGTCGGGCTCTGTCGGGCTCTGTCGGGGCTCTGTCGGGCTCTGTCGGGGCCCTGTCGGGCTCTGTCGGGCCCTGTTCGGGCCCTGTCGGGCTCTGTCGGGCTCTGTCGGGCTCTGTCGGGCTCTGTCGGGCTGTACTGGGCTGTCGGGCTGTACTGGGCCCTGTCGGGCTCTGTCGGGCCCTGTCGGGCCCTGTCGGGCCCTGTCGGTCTCTGTCGGGCCCTGTCGGGCTCTGTCGGGCTCTGTCAGGTCCTGTCGGGCCCTGTCGGGCCCTGTCGGGCCCTGGCGGGCCCTGGCGGGCCCTGGCGGGCCCTGGCGGGCTCTGGCGGGCTCTGTCGGGCTCTGTCGGGCCCTGTCGGGCCCTGTCGGGCCCTGGCGGGCTCTGTCGGGCTCTGTCGGGCTCTGTCGGGCTCTGTCGGGCTCTGTCGGGCTCTGTCGGGCTCTCCTGGGCCCTGTCGGGCTCTGTCGGGCTCTGTCGGGCTCTGTCGGGCTCTGTCGGGCTCTGTCGGGCTCTGTCGGGCTCTGTCGGGTTCTACTGGGCTCTACTGGGCCCTGTCGGGCTCTGTCGGGCTCTGTCGGGCTCTGTCGGGCTCTACTGGGCTCTGTCGGGTTCTGTCGGGCCCTGTCGGGCCCTGTCGGGCCCTGTCGGGCCCTGTCGGGCTCTGTCGGGCTCTGTCGGGCTCTGTCGGGCTCTACTGGGCTCTGTCGGGTTCTGTCGGGCCCTGTCGGGCCCTGTCGGGCCCTGTCGGGCCCTGTCGGGCTCTGTCGGGCTCTGTCGGGCCCTGTCGGGCCCTGTCGGGCCCTGTCGGGCCCTGTCGAGCCCTGTCGGGCCCTGTCGGGCCCTGTCGGGCTCTGTCGGGCTCTGTCGGGCTCTGTCGGGCTCTGTCGGGCTCTGTCGGGCTCTACTGGGCTCGGTCGGGCTCGGTCGGGCTCTGTCGGGCTCTGTCGGGCTCTGTCGGGCTCTACTGGGCTCTGTCGGGCCCTGTCGGGCCCTGTCGGGCCCTGTCGGGCTCTGTCGGGCTCTGTCGGGCTCTGTCGGGCTCTCTCGGGCTCTACTGGGCCCTGTCGGGCCCTGTCGGGCCCTGTCGGGCCCTGTCGGGCTCTGTCGGGCTCTACTGGGCCCTGTCGGGCTCTGTCGGGCTCTGTCGAGCTCTACTGGGCCCTGTCGGGCCCTGTCGGGCTCTGTCGGGCTCTGTCGGGCTCTGTCGGGCCCTGTCGGGCCCTGTCGGGCTCTGTCGGGCTCTGTCGGGCTCTGTCGGGCTCTGTCGGGCTCTGTCGGGCCCTGTCGGGCCCTGTCGGGCCCTGTCGGGCTCTGTCGGGCCCTGTCGGGCTCTGTCGGGCTATACTGGGCCCTGTCGGGCCCTGTCGGGCCCTGTCGGGCCCTGTCGGGCTCTGTCGGGCTCTGTCGGGCTCTGTCGGGCTCTGTCGGGCTCTGTCGAGCTCTACTGGGCCCTGTCGGGCCCTGTCGGGCCCTGTCGGGCTTTGTCGGGCTCTGTCGGGCTCTGTCGGGCTCTGTCGGGCTCTGTCGGGCTGTACTGGGCCCTGTCGGGCTCTGTCGGGCTCTGTCGGGCCCTGTCGGTCTCTGTCGGGCCCTGTCGGGCTCTGTCGGGCTCTGTCGGGCTCTGTCGGGCTCTACTGGGCCCTGTCGGGCTCTGTCGGGCTCTGTCGGGCTCTGTCGGGCTCTACTGGGCCCTGTCGGGCCCTGTCGGGCCCTGTCGGGCTCTGTCGGGCTCTGTCGGGTTCTGTCGGGCTCTGTCGGGTCCTGTCGGGCCCTGTCTAGCTCTGTCGGGCTCTGTCGGGCTCTGTCGGGCCCTGTCGGGCCCTGTCGGGCCCTGTCGGGCCCTGTCGGGCCCTGTCGGGCCCTGTTGGGCCCTGTCGGGCCCTGTCGGGCTCTGTCGGGCTCTGTCGGGCTCTGTCGGGCTCTGTCGGGCTCTGTCGGGCTCTACTGGGCCCTGTCGGGCCCTGTCGGGCCCTGTCGGGCTCTGTCGGGCTCTGTCGGGCTCTGTCGGGCTCTTTCGGGCCCTGTCGGGCCCTGTCGGGCTCTGTCGGGCTCTACTGGGCCCTGTCGGGCCCTGTCGGGCTCTGTCGGGCTCTGTCGAGCTCTACTTGGCTCTGTCGGGCCCTGTCGGGCCCTGTCGGGCTCTGTCGGGCTCTGTCGGGCCCTGTCGGGCCCTGTCGGGCCCTGTCGGGCTCTGTCGGGCTCTGTCGGGCCCTGTCGGGCTCTGTCAGGCTCTACTGGGCCCTGTCGGGCCCTGTCGGGCCCTGTCGGGCCCTGTCGGGCTCTGTCGAGCTCTACTGGGCTCTGTCGGGCCCTGTCGGGCCCTGTCGGGCCCTGTCGGGCTCTGTCGGGCTCTGTCGGGCTCTGTCGGGCTCTACTGGGCCCTGTCGGGCCCTGTCGGGCCCTGTCGGGCCCTGTCGGGCCCTGTCGGGCCCTGTCGGGCTCTGTCGGGCTCTGTCGGGCTCTGTCGGGCTCTGTCGGGCTCTACTGGGCTCTGTCGGGCTCTACTGGGCCCTGTCGGGCCCTGTCGGGCTCTGTCGGGCCCTGTCGGGCTCTGTCGGGCTCTACTGGGCCCTGTCGGGCCCTGTCGGGCCCTGTCGGGCTCTGTCGGGCTCTGTCGGGCTCTGTCGAGCTCTACTGTGCTCTGTCGGGCCCTGTCGGGCCCTGTCGGGCTCTGTCGGGCCCTGTCGGGCCCTGTCGGGCCCTGTCGGGCTCTGTCGGGCCCTGTCGGGCTCTGTCGGGCTCTGTCGGGCTCTGTCGGGCTCTGTCGGGCCCTGTCGGGCCCTGTCGGGCCCTGTCGGGCCCTGTCGGGCTCTGTCGGGTTCTACTGGGCTCTACTGGGCCCTGTCGGGCTCTGTCGGGCTCTGTCGGGCTCTGTCGGGCTCTGTCGGGCTCTGTCGGGCTCTACTGGGCTCGGTCGGGCTCGGTCGGGCCCTGTCGGGCTCTGTCGGGCTCTGTCGGGCTCTGTCGGGCTCTGTCGGGCTCTACTGGTCTCTGTCGGGCCCTGTCGGGCCCTGTCGGGCCCTGTCGGGCTCTGTCGGGCTCTCTCGGGCTCTACTGGGCCCTGTCGGGCCCTGTCGGGCTCTGTCGGGCTCTGTCGAGCTCTACTGGGCCCTGTCGGGCCCTGTCGGGCCCTGTCGGGCTCTGTCGGGCTCTGTCGGGCTCTGTCGGGCTCTGTCGGGCTCTGTCGGGCTCTACTGGGCCCTGTCGGGCCCTGTCGGGCCCTGTCGGGCCCTGTCGGGCTCTGTCGAGCTCTACTGGGCTCTGTCGGGCCATGTCGGGCTCTGTCGGGCTCTGTCGGGCTCTGTCGGGCTCTGTCGGGCCCTGTCGGGCTCTGTCGGGCTCTGTCGGGCCCTGTCGGGCCCTGTCGGGCCCTGTCGGGCTTTGTCGGGCTCTGTCGGGCTCTGTCGGGCCCTGTCGGGCTCTGTCGGGCTCTGTCGGGCTCTGTCGGGCTCTGTCGGGCTCTACTGTGCTCTGTCGGGTTCTGTCGGGCTCTGTCGGGCTCTGTCGGGCCCTGTCGAGCTCTGTCGGGCTCTGTCGGGCTCTACTGGGCTCTGTCGGGCTCTGTCGGGTTCTGTCGGGCTCTGTCGGGCCCTGTCGGGCCCTGTCGGGCTCTGTCGGGCCCTGTCGGGCCCTGTCGGGCCCTGTCGGGCTCTGTCGGGCTCTGTCGGGCTCTGTCGGGCCCTGTCGGGCCCTGTCGGGCCCTGTCGGGCTCTGTCGGGCTCTGTCGGGCCCTGTCGGGCCCTGTCGGGCCCTGTCGGGCTCTGTCGGGCTCTGTCGGGCTCTGTCGGGCCCTGTCGGGCCCTGTCGGGCCCTGTCGGGCCCTGTCGGGCCCTGTCGGGCTCTGTCGGGCCCTGTCGGGCCCTGTCGGGCCCTGTCGGGCCCTGTCGGGCCCTGTCGGGCTCTGTCGGGCTCTGTCGGGCTCTGTCGGGTTCTACTGGGCTCTACTGGGCCCTGTCGGGCTCTGTCGGGCCCTGTCGGGCTCTGTCGGGCTCTGTCGGGCCCTGTCGGGCTCTGTCGGGCTCTGTCGAGCTCTGTCGGGCTCTGTCGGGCTCTGTCGGGCTCTGTCGGGCCCTGTCGGGCCCTGTCGGGCTCTGTCGGGGTCTGGCGGGCTCTGTCGGGCCCTGTCGGGCCCTGTCGGGCCCTGTCGGGCTCTGTCGGGCTCTACTGGGCCCTGTGGGGCCCTGTCGGGCCCTGTCGGGCCCTGTCGGGCTCTGTCGGGCTCTACTGGGCCCTGTCGGGCTCTGTCGGGCCCTGTCGGGCCCTGTCGGGCCCTGTCGGGCTCTGTCGGGCTCTGTCGGGCTCTACTGGGCCCTGTCGGGCTCTGTCGGGCTCTGTCGGGCTCTGTCGGGCTCTACTGGGCCCTGTCGGGCTCTGTCGGGCCCTGTCGGGCCCTGTCGGGCCCTGTCGGGTCCTGTCGGGTCCTGTCGGGCCCTGTCGGGCCCTGTCGGGCTCTGTCGGGCTCTGTCGAGCTCTACTGGGCTCTGTCGGGCCCTTTCGGGCCCTGTCGGGCCCTGTCGGGCCCTGTCGGGCTCTGTCGGGCTCTGTCGGGCTCTGTCGGGCTCTGTCGGGCTCTGTCGGGCTCTGTCGGTTTCTACTGGGCTCTACTGGGCCCTGTCGGGCTCTGTCGGGCTCTGTCGGGCTCTGTCGGGCTCTGTCGGGCTCTGTCGGGCTCTGTCGGGCTCTACTGGGCTCTGTCGGGCTCGGTCGGGCCCTGTCGGGCTCTGTCGGGCTCTACTGGTCTCTGTCGGGCCCTGTCGGGCTCTGTCGGGCTCTACTGGGCCCTGTCGGGCCCTGTCGGGCTCTGTCGGGCCCTGTCGGGCCCTGTCGGGCTCTGTCGGGCTCTGTCGGGCTCTGTCGGGCTCTACTGGGCCCTGTCGGGCCCTGTCGGGCCCTGTCGGGCCCTGTCGGGCTCTGTCGGGCTCTGTCGGGCTCTGTCGGGCTCTGTCGGGCTCTGTCGGGCTCTGTCGGGCTCTGTCGGGCTCTACTGGGCCCTGTCGAGCTCTACTGGGCTCTGTCGGGCTCTGTCGGGCTCTGTCGGGCTCTGTCGGGCTCTGTCGGGCTCTGTCGGGCCCTGTCGGGCTCTGTCGGGCCCTGTCGGGCCCTGTCGGGCTCTGTCGGGCTCTGTCGGGCTCTGTCGGGCTCTGTCGGGCTGTACTGGGCCCTGTCGGGCTGTACTGGGCCCTGTCGGGCTCTGTCGGGCCCTGTCGGGCCCTGTCGGGCCCTGTCGGTCTCTGTCGGGCCCTGTCGGGCTCTGTCGGGCTCTGTCAGGTCCTGTCGGGCCCTGTCGGGCCCTGTCGGGCCCTGGCGGGCCCTGGCGGGCCCTGGCGGGCCCTGGCGGGCTCTGGCGGGCTCTGTCGGGCTCTGTCGGGCCCTGTCGGGCCCTGTCGGGCCCTGGCGGGCTCTGTCGGGCTCTGTCGGGCTCTGTCGGGCTCTGTCGGGCTCTGTCGGGCTCTGTCGGGCTCTCCTGGGCCCTGTCGGGCTCTGTCGGGCTCTGTCGGGCTCTGTCGGGCTCTGTCGGGCTCTGTCGGGCTCTGTCGGGCTCTGTCGGGTTCTACTGGGCTCTACTGGGCCCTGTCGGGCTCTGTCGGGCTCTGTCGGGCTCTGTCGGGCTCTACTGGGCTCTGTCGGGTTCTGTCGGGCCCTGTCGGGCCCTGTCGGGCCCTGTCGGGCCCTGTCGGGCTCTGTCGGGCTCTGTCGGGCTCTGTCGGGCTCTACTGGGCTCTGTCGGGTTCTGTCGGGCCCTGTCGGGCCCTGTCGGGCCCTGTCGGGCCCTGTCGGGCTCTGTCGGGCTCTGTCGGGCCCTGTCGGGCCCTGTCGGGCCCTGTCGGGCCCTGTCGAGCCCTGTCGGGCCCTGTCGGGCCCTGTCGGGCTCTGTCGGGCTCTGTCGGGCTCTGTCGGGCTCTGTCGGGCTCTGTCGGGCTCTACTGGGCTCGGTCGGGCTCGGTCGGGCTCTGTCGGGCTCTGTCGGGCTCTGTCGGGCTCTACTGGGCTCTGTCGGGCCCTGTCGGGCCCTGTCGGGCCCTGTCGGGCTCTGTCGGGCTCTGTCGGGCTCTGTCGGGCTCTCTCGGGCTCTACTGGGCCCTGTCGGGCCCTGTCGGGCCCTGTCGGGCCCTGTCGGGCTCTGTCGGGCTCTACTGGGCCCTGTCGGGCTCTGTCGGGCTCTGTCGAGCTCTACTGGGCCCTGTCGGGCCCTGTCGGGCTCTGTCGGGCTCTGTCGGGCTCTGTCGGGCCCTGTCGGGCCCTGTCGGGCTCTGTCGGGCTCTGTCGGGCTCTGTCGGGCTCTGTCGGGCTCTGTCGGGCCCTGTCGGGCCCTGTCGGGCCCTGTCGGGCTCTGTCGGGCCCTGTCGGGCTCTGTCGGGCTATACTGGGCCCTGTCGGGCCCTGTCGGGCCCTGTCGGGCCCTGTCGGGCTCTGTCGGGCTCTGTCGGGCTCTGTCGGGCTCTGTCGGGCTCTGTCGAGCTCTACTGGGCCCTGTCGGGCCCTGTCGGGCCCTGTCGGGCTTTGTCGGGCTCTGTCGGGCTCTGTCGGGCTCTGTCGGGCTCTGTCGGGCTGTACTGGGCCCTGTCGGGCTCTGTCGGGCTCTGTCGGGCCCTGTCGGTCTCTGTCGGGCCCTGTCGGGCTCTGTCGGGCTCTGTCGGGCTCTGTCGGGCTCTACTGGGCCCTGTCGGGCTCTGTCGGGCTCTGTCGGGCTCTGTCGGGCTCTACTGGGCCCTGTCGGGCCCTGTCGGGCCCTGTCGGGCTCTGTCGGGCTCTGTCGGGTTCTGTCGGGCTCTGTCGGGTCCTGTCGGGCCCTGTCTAGCTCTGTCGGGCTCTGTCGGGCTCTGTCGGGCCCTGTCGGGCCCTGTCGGGCCCTGTCGGGCCCTGTCGGGCCCTGTCGGGCCCTGTTGGGCCCTGTCGGGCCCTGTCGGGCTCTGTCGGGCTCTGTCGGGCTCTGTCGGGCTCTGTCGGGCTCTGTCGGGCTCTACTGGGCCCTGTCGGGCCCTGTCGGGCCCTGTCGGGCTCTGTCGGGCTCTGTCGGGCTCTGTCGGGCTCTTTCGGGCCCTGTCGGGCCCTGTCGGGCTCTGTCGGGCTCTACGGGCCCTGTCGGGCCCTGTCGGGCTCTGTCGAGCTCTACTTGGTCTGTCGAGCCTCTACTGGCTCTCGTCGGGCCCTGTCGGGCTCTGTCGGGCTCTGTCGGGCCCTGTCGGGCCCTGTCGGGCCCTGTCGGGCTCTGTCGGGCTCTGTCGGGCCCTGTCGGGCTCTGTCAGGCTCTACTGGGCCCTGTCGGGCCCTGTCGGGCCCTGTCGGGCCCTGTCGGGCTCTGTCGAGCTCTACTGGGCTCTGTCGGGCCCTGTCGGGCCCTGTCGGGCCCTGTCGGGCTCTGTCGGGCTCTGTCGGGCTCTGTCGGGCTCTACTGGGCCCTGTCGGGCCCTGTCGGGCCCTGTCGGGCCCTGTCGGGCCCTGTCGGGCCCTGTCGGGCTCTGTCGGGCTCTGTCGGGCTCTGTCGGGCTCTGTCGGGCTCTACTGGGCTCTGTCGGGCTCTACTGGGCCCTGTCGGGCCCTGTCGGGCTCTGTCGGGCCCTGTCGGGCTCTGTCGGGCTCTACTGGGCCCTGTCGGGCCCTGTCGGGCCCTGTCGGGCTCTGTCGGGCTCTGTCGGGCTCTGTCGAGCTCTACTGTGCTCTGTCGGGCCCTGTCGGGCCCTGTCGGGCTCTGTCGGGCCCTGTCGGGCCCTGTCGGGCCCTGTCGGGCTCTGTCGGGCCCTGTCGGGCTCTGTCGGGCTCTGTCGGGCTCTGTCGGGCTCTGTCGGGCCCTGTCGGGCCCTGTCGGGCCCTGTCGGGCCCTGTCGGGCTCTGTCGGGTTCTACTGGGCTCTACTGGGCCCTGTCGGGCTCTGTCGGGCTCTGTCGGGCTCTGTCGGGCTCTGTCGGGCTCTGTCGGGCTCTACTGGGCTCGGTCGGGCTCGGTCGGGCCCTGTCGGGCTCTGTCGGGCTCTGTCGGGCTCTGTCGGGCTCTGTCGGGCTCTACTGGTCTCTGTCGGGCCCTGTCGGGCCCTGTCGGGCCCTGTCGGGCTCTGTCGGGCCTCTCTCGGGCTCTACTGGGCCCTGTCGGGCCCTGTCGGGCTCTGTCGGGCTCTGTCGAGCTCTACTGGGCCCTGTCGGGCCCTGTCGGGCCCCTGTCGGGCTCTGTCGGGCTCTGTCGGGCTCTGTCGGGCTCTGTCGGGCTCTGTCGGGCTCTACTGGGCCCTGTCGGGCCCTGTCGGGCCCTGTCGGGCCCTGTCGGGCTCTGTCGAGCTCTACTGGGCTCTGTCGGGCCATGTCGGGCTCTGTCGGGCTCTGTCGGGCTCTGTCGGGCTCTGTCGGGCCCTGTCGGGCTCTGTCGGGCTCTGTCGGGCCCTGTCGGGCCCTGTCGGGCCCTGTCGGGCTTTGTCGGGCTCTGTCGGGCTCTGTCGGGCCCTGTCGGGCTCTGTCGGGCTCTGTCGGGCTCTGTCGGCTCTGTCGGGCTCTACTGTGCTCTGTCGGGTTCTGTCGGGCTCTGTCGGGCTCTGTCGGGCCCTGTCGAGCTCTGTCGGGCTCTGTCGGGCTCTACTGGGCTCTGTCGGGCTCTGTCGGGTTCTGTCGGGCTCTGTCGGGCCCTGTCGGGCCCTGTCGGGCTCTGTCGGGCCCTGTCGGGCCCTGTCGGGCCCTGTCGGGCTCTGTCGGGCTCTGTCGGGCTCTGTCGGGCCCTGTCGGGCCCTGTCGGGCCCTGTCGGGCTCTGTCGGGCTCTGTCGGGCCCTGTCGGGCCCTGTCGGGCCCTGTCGGGCTCTGTCGGGCTCTGTCGGGCCCTGTCGGGCCCTGTCGGGCCCTGTCGGGCCCTGTCGGGCCCTGTCGGGCCCTGTCGGGCTCTGTCGGGCCCTGTCGGGCCCTGTCGGGCCCTGTCGGGCCCTGTCGGGCCCTGTCGGGCTCTGTCGGGCTCTGTCGGGCTCTGTCGGGTTCTACTGGGCTCTACTGGGCCCTGTCGGGCTCTGTCGGGCCCTGTCGGGCTCTGTCGGGCTCTGTCGGGCCCTGTCGGGCTCTGTCGGGCTCTGTCGAGCTCTGTCGGGCTCTGTCGGGCTCTGTCGGGCTCTGTCGGGCCCTGTCGGGCCCTGTCGGGCTCTGTCGGGGTCTGGCGGGCTCTGTCGGGCCCTGTCGGGCCCTGTCGGGCCCTGTCGGGCTCTGTCGGGCTCTACTGGGCCCTGTGGGGCCCTGTCGGGCCCTGTCGGGCCCTGTCGGGCTCTGTCGGGCTCTACTGGGCCCTGTCGGGCTCTGTCGGGCCCTGTCGGGCCCTGTCGGGCCCTGTCGGGCTCTGTCGGGCTCTGTCGGGCTCTACTGGGCCCTGTCGGGCTCTGTCGGGCTCTGTCGGGCTCTGTCGGGCTCTACTGGGCCCTGTCGGGCCCTGTCGGGCCCTGTCGGGTCCTGTCGGGTCCTGTCGGGCCCTGTCGGGCCCTGTCGGGCTCTGTCGGGCTCTGTCGAGCTCTACTGGGCTCTGTCGGGCCCTTTCGGGCCCTGTCGGGCCCTGTCGGGCCCTGTCGGGCTCTGTCGGGCTCTGTCGGGCTCTGTCGGGCTCTGTCGGGCTCTGTCGGGCTCTGTCGGTTTCTACTGGGCTCTACTGGGCCCTGTCGGGCTCTGTCGGGCTCTGTCGGGCTCTGTCGGGCTCTGTCGGGCTCTGTCGGGCTCTGTCGGGCTCTACTGGGCTCTGTCGGGCTCGGTCGGGCCCTGTCGGGCTCTGTCGGGCTCTACTGGTCTCTGTCGGGCCCTGTCGGGCTCTGTCGGGCTCTACTGGGCCCTGTCGGGCCCTGTCGGGCTCTGTCGGGCCCTGTCGGGCCCTGTCGGGCTCTGTCGGGCTCTGTCGGGCTCTGTCGGGCTCTACTGGGCCCTGTCGGGCCCTGTCGGGCCCTGTCGGGCCCTGTCGGGCTCTGTCGGGCTCTGTCGGGCTCTGTCGGGCTCTGTCGGGCTCTGTCGGGCTCTGTCGGGCTCTGTCGGGCTCTACTGGGCCCTGTCGGGCTCTGTCGGGCCCTGTCGGGCTCTGTCGGGCCCTGTCGGGCTCTGTCGGGCTCTGTCGGGCTCTGTCGGGCTCTACTGGACCCTGTCGGGCTCTGTCGGGCCCTGTCGGGCCCTGTCGGGCTCTGTCGGGCTCTGTCGGGCTCTACTGGGCCCTGTCGGGCCCTGTCGGGCTCTGTCGGGCCCTGTCGGGCTCTGTCGGGCCCTGTCGAGCTCTACTGGGCTCTGTCGGGCTCTGTCGGGCTCTGTCGGGCTCTGTCGGGCTCTGTCGGGCCCTGTCGGGCTCTGTCGGGCCCTGTCGGGCCCTGTCGGGCTTTGTCGGGCTCTGTCGGGCTCTGTCGGGCTCTGTCGGGCTGTACTGGGCCCTGTCGGGCTGTACTGGGCCCTGTCGGGCTCTGTCGGGCCCTGTCGGGCCCTGTCGGGCCCTGTCGGTCTCTGTCGGGCCCTGTCGGGCTCTGTCGGGCTCTGTCAGGTCCTGTCGGGCTCTGTCGGGCCCTGTCGGGCCCTGTCGGGCCCTGTCGGGCTCTGGCGGGCAGCTCTGTCGGGCTCTGTCGGGCTCTGTCGGGCTCTGTCGGGCCCTGTCGGGCCTGTCGGCTCTGTCGGGCCCTGTCGGGCCCTGTCGGGCTCTGTCGGGCTCTGTCGGGCTCTGTCGGGCTCTGTTGGGCTCTGTCGGGCTCTACTGGGCTCTGTCGGGCTCTGTCGGGCTCTGTCGGGCTCTGTCGGGCTCTACTGGGCCCTGTCGGGCTCTGTCGGGCTCTGTCGGGCCCTGTCGGGCTCTACTGGGCTCTGTCGGGTTCTGTCGGGCTCTGTCGGGTTCTGTCGGGCTCTGTCGGGTCCTCTTGGGCCCTGTCGGGCTCTGTCGGGCTCTGTCGGGCTCTGTCGGGCTCTGTCGGGCTCTGTCGGGCTCTGTCGGGCTCTCCTGGGCCCTGTCGGGCCCTGTCGGGCTCTGTCGGGCTCTGTCGGGCTCTGTCGGGCTCTGTCGGGCTCTGTCGGGCTCTGTCGGGCTCTGTCGGGTTCTACTGGGCTCTACTGGGCCCTGTCGGGCTCTGTCGGGCTCTGTCGGGCTCTGTCGGGCTCTGTCGGGCTCTACTGGGCTCTGTCGGGTTCTGTCGGGCCCTGTCGGGCCCTGTCGGGCCCTGTCGGGCCCTGTCGGGCCCTGTCGGGCCCTGTCGGGCTCTGTCGGGCTCTGTCGGGCTCTGTCGGGCTCTACTGGGCTCTGTCGGGCTCTGTCGGGTTCTGTCGGGCCCTGTCGGGCCCTGTCGGGCCCTGTCGGGCCCTGTCGGGCTCTGTCGGGCTCTGTCGGGCCCTGTCGGGCCCTGTCGGGCCCTGTCGAGCCCTGTCGGGCCCTGTCGGGCCCTGTCGGGCTCTGTCGGGCTCTGTCGGGCCCTGTCGGGCTCTGTCGGGCCCTGTCGGGCTCTGTCGGGCTCTGTCGGGCTCTACTGGACCCTGTCGGGCTCTGTCGGGCTCTGTCGGGCTCTGTCGGGCTCTGTCGGGCTCTGTCGGGCCCTGTCGGGCCCTGTCGGGCTCTGTCGGGCCCTGTCGGTGCTCTGTCGGGCTATACTGGGCCCTGTCGGGCCCTGTCGGGCCCTGTCGGGCCCTGTCGGGCTCTGTCGGGCTCTGTCGGGCTCTGTCGGGCTCTGTCGGGCTCTGTCGAGCTCTACTGGGCCCTGTCGGGCTCTGTCGGGCTCTGTCGGGCCCTGTCGGTCTCTGTCGGGCTCTGTCGGGCTCTGTCGGGCTCTGTCGGGCCCTGTCGGTCTCTGTCGGTCTCTGTCGGGCCCTGTCGGGCTCTGTCGGTCTCTGTCGGGCCCTGTCGGGCTCTGTCGGGCTCTGTCGGGCTCTGTCGGGCTCTGTCGGGCTCTGTCGGGCCCTGTCGGGCTCTGTCGGGCTCTGTCGGGCTCTACTGGACCCTGTCGGGCCCTGTCGGGCTCTGTCGGGCTCTGTCGGGCCCTGTCGGGCCCTGTCGGGCCCTGTCGGGCTCTGTCGGGCCCTGTCGGGCTCTGTCGGGCTATACTGGGCCCTGTCGGGCCCTGTCGGGCCCTGTCGGGCTCTGTCGGGCCCTGTCGGGCTCTGTCGGGCTCTGTCGGGCTCTGTCGGGCTCTGTCGGGCTGTACTGGGCCCTGTCGGGCTCTGTCGGGCTCTGTCGGGCCCTGTCGGTCTCTGTCGGGCCCTGTCGGGCTCTGTCGGGCTCTGTCGGGCTCTGTCGGGCTCTGTCGGGCTCTACTGGGCCCTGTCGGGCTCTGTCGGGCTCTGTCGGGCTCTGTCGGGCTCTACTGGGCCCTGTCGGGCCCTGTCGGGCCCTGTCGGGCTCTGTCGGGCTCTGTCGGGTTCTGTCGGGCTCTGTCGGGTCCTGTCGGGCCCTGTCTAGCTCTGTCGGGCTCTGTCGGGCCCTGTCGGGCTCTGTCGGGCCCTGTCGGGCCCTGTCGGGCCCTGTCGGGCCCTGTTGGGCCCTGTCGGGCCCTGTTGGGCCCTGTCGGGCTCTGTCGGGCTCTGTCGGGCTCTGTCGGGCTCTGTCGGGCTCTACT
>NW_027017677.1:0-34820 GCF_036013445.1 Caloenas nicobarica
GGGCCCGACAGGGCCCAGTAGAGCCCGACAGAGCCCGACAGGGCCCGACAGAGCCCGACAGAGCCCGACAGGGCCCGACAGAGCCCGACAGGGCCCAGTAGAGCCCGACAGAGCCCGACAGAGCCCGACAGAGCCCGACAGGGCCCGACAGAGCCCGACAGAGCCCGACAGGGCCCGACAGGGCACGACAGAGCCCGACAGGGCCCGACAGAGCCCGACAGAGCCCGACAGAGCCCGACAGGGCCCCACAGAGCCCGAAAGAGCCCGACAGGGCCCAGTAGAGCCGGACAGAGCCCGACAGAGCCCGACAGAGCCCGACAGGGCCCGACAGGGCCCGACAGAGCCCGACAGAGCCTGACAGGGCCCAGTAGAGCCCGACAGAGCCCGACAGAGCCCGACAGAGCCCGACAGATCCCAGTAGAGCCCGACAGAGCCCGACAGAGCCCGACAGGGCCCGACAGGGCCCGACAGAGCCCGACAGAGCCCGACAGGGCCCAACAGGGCCCGACAGGGCCCAGTAGAGCCCGACAGAGCCCGACAGAGCCCGACAGAGCCCGACAGGGCCCGACAGAGCCCGACAGAGCCCGACAGGGCCCGACAGGGCCCGACAGAGCCCAGTAGAGCCCGACAGAGCCCGACAGAGCCCGACAGAGCCCGACAGGGCCCGACAGGGCCCGACAGAGCCCAGTGAGCGACAGGGCCCGACAGGGCCCGACAGGGCCCAGTAGAGCCCGAAAGAGCCCGACAGAGCGCAGTAGAGCCCAGTAGAGCCCGACAGGGCCCGACAGGGCCCGACAGGGCCCATTAGAGCCCGACAGAGCCCGACAGAGCCTGACAGAGCCCGACAGGGCCCGACAGGGCCCGACAGAGCCCGACAGAGCCCGACAGGGCCCAGTAGAGCCCGACAGAGCCCGACAGAGCCCGACAGAGCCCGACAGGGCCCGACAGGGCCCGACAGAGCCCGACAGAGCCCGACAGGGCCCGACAGAGCCCGACAGGGCCCGACAGAGCCCGACAGAGCCCGACAGGGCCCGACAGGGCCAGACAGAGCCCGACAGGGCCCGATAGAGCCCGACAGGGCATGACAGAGCCCGACAGAGCCCGACAGGGCCCGACAGAGCCCGACAGAGCCCGACAGAGCCCGACAGGGCCCAGTAGAGCCCGACAGAGCCCAGTAGAGCCCAGTAGAGCCCGACAGAGCCCGACAGAGCCCGACAGGGCCCGACAGGGCCCGACAGAGCCCGACAGAGCCCGACAGGGCCCAGTAGAACCCGACAGAGCCCGACAGAGCCCGACAGAGCCCGACAGGGCCCGACAGGGCCCGACAGAGCCCGACAGGGCCCGACAGGGCCCGACAGGGCCCGACAGAGCCCGACAGGGCCCGACAGGGCACGACAGAGCCCGACAGGGCCCGACAGGGCCCAGTAGAGCCCGACAGAGCCCGACAGAGCCCGACAGAGCCCGACAGGGCCCAGTAGAGCCCGACAGAGCCCGACAGAGCCCGACAGAGCCCAGTAGAGCCCAGTAGAGCCCGACAGAGCCCGACAGAGCCCGACAGAGCCCGACAGGGCCCGACAGGGCCCGACAGAGCCCGACAGAGCCCGACAGGGCCCAGTAGAGCCCGACAGAGCCCGACAGAGCCCGACAGAGCCCGACAGAGCCCGACAGAGCCTGACAGGGCCCGACAGGGCCCGACAGGGCCCAGTAGAGCCCGACAGAGCCCGACAGAGCCCGACAGAGCCCGACAGGGCCCGACAGAGCCCGACAGAGCCCGACAGGGCCCGACAGGGCCCGACAGAGCCCGCCAGGGCCCGACAGGGCACGACAGAGCCCGACAGGGCCCGACAGGTCCCAGTAGAGCCCGACACAGCCCGACAGAGCCCGACAGAGCCCGACAGGGCCCGACAGGGCCCAGTAGAGCCCGACAGAGCCCGACAGAGCCCGACAGAGCCCAGTAGAGCCCAGTAGAGCCCGACAGAGCCCGACACAGCCCGACAGAGCCCGACAGAGCCCGACAGGGCCCGACAGAGCCCGACAGAGCCCGACAGGGCCCAGTAGAGCCCGACAGAGCCCGACAGAGCCCGACAGAGCCCGACAGGGACCGACAGAGCCCGACAGAGCCCGACAGGTCCCGACAGTGCCTGACAGAGCCCGACAGAGCCCGACAGAGCCCGACAGGGACCGACAGAGCCCGACAGGCCCGACAGGGCCCGACAGAGCCCGACAGAGCCCGACAGGGCCCGACAGAGCCCGACAGAGCCCGACAGGGCCCAGTAGAACCCGACAGAGCCCGACAGAGCCCGACAGAGCCCGACAGGGCCCGACAGGGCCCGACAGAGCCCGACAGGGCCCGACAGAGCCCGACAGAGCCCGACAGGGCCCGACAGGGCCCGACAGAGCCCGACAGGGCCCGACAGGGCACGACAGAGCCCGACAGGGCCCGACAGGGCCCAGTAGAGCCCGACAGAGCCCGACAGAGCCCGACAGAGCCCAGTAGAGCCCGACAGAGCCCGACAGAGCCCGACAGAGCCCAGTAGAGCCCAGTAGAGCCCGACAGAGCCCGACAGAGCCCGACAGAGCCCGACAGGGCCCGACAGGGCCCGACAGAGCCCGACAGAGCCCGACAGAGCCCGACAGGGCCCAGTAGAGCCCGACAGAGCCCGACAGAGCCCGACAGAGCCCGACAGGGCCCGACAGGGCCCGACAGAGCCCGACAGAGCCCGACAGGGCCCGACAGGGCCCGACAGAGCCCAGTAGAGCCCGACAGAGCCCGACAGAGCCCGACAGAGCCTGACAGGGCCCGACAGGGCCCGACAGGGCCCAGTAGAGCCCGACAGAGCCCGACAGAGCCCGACAGAGCCCGACAGGGCCCGACAGAGCCCGACAGAGCCCGCCAGGGCCCGACAGGGCCCGACAGGGCCCGACAGAGCCCGCCAGGGCCCGACAGGGCACGACAGAGCCCGACAGGGCCCGACAGGGCCCAGTAGAGCCCGACAGAGCCCGACAGAGCCCGACAGAGCCCGACAGGGCCCGACAGGGCCCAGTAGAGCCCGACAGAGCCCGACAGAGCCCGACAGAGCCCAGTAGAGCCCAGTAGAGCCCGACAGAGCCCGACACAGCCCGACAGAGCCCGACAGAGCCCGACAGGGCCCGACAGAGCCCGACAGAGCCCGACAGGGCCCAGTAGAGCCCGACAGAGCCCGACAGAGCCCGACAGAGCCCGACAGGGACCGACAGAGCCCGACAGAGCCGACAGGTCCCGACAGTGCCTGACAGAGCCCGACAGAGCCCGACAGAGCCCGACAGGGACCGACAGAGCCCGACAGGCCCGACAGGGCCCGACAGAGCCCGACAGAGCCCGACAGGGCCCGACAGAGCCCGACAGAGCCCGACAGGGCCCAGTAGAGCCCAGTAGAACCTGACAGAGCCCAGTAGAGCCCGACAGAGCCCGACAGAGCCCGACAGAGCCCGACAGGGCCCGACAGAGCCCGACAGGGCCCAGTAGAGCCCGACAGAGCCCGACAAAGCCCGACAGAGCCCGACAGAGCCCAGTAGAGCCCGACAGAGCCCGACAGAACCTGACAGGGCCCGACAGAGCCCGACAGAGCCCAGTAGAGCCCGACAGAGCCCGACAGAGCCCGACAGAACCCGACAGGGCCCAGTAGAGCCCGACAGAGCCCGACAGAGCCCGTCAGGGCCCGACAGGGCCCGACAGGGCCCAGTAGAGCCCGACAGAGCCCGACAGAGCCCAGTAGAGCCCGACAGAGCCCGACAGGGCCCGACAGGGCCCGACAGAGCCCGACAGGGCCCGACAGAGCCCGACAGAGCCCGACAGAGCCCAGTAGAGCCCGACAGAGCCCGACAGAGCCAGACAGAACCCGACAGGGCCCAGTAGAGCCCGACAGAGCCCGACAGAGCCCGACAGAGCCCGACAGGGCCCGACAGAGCCCGACAGAGCCCGACAGCGCCCGACAGGGCCCAGTAGAGCCCGACAGAGCCCGACAGAGCCCGACAGAGCCCGACAGGGCCCGACAGAGCCCGACAGAGCACGACAGGGCCCAGTAGAGCCCGACAGAGCCCAACAGGGCCCGACAGAGCCCGACAGAGCCCGACAGAGCCCGACAGGGCCCGACAGGGCCCGTCAGAGACCGACAGAGCCCGACAGAGCCCGACAGGGCCCGACAGAGCCCGACAGAGCCCGACAGGGCCCGACAGAGCCCGACAGAGCCCGACAGGGCCCGACAGAGCCCGACAGGGCCCAGTAGAGCCCGACAGAGCCCTACAGAGCCCGACAGAGCCCAGTAGAGCCCGACATAGCCCGACAGAGCCCGACAGAGCCCGACAGGGCCCGACAGAGCCCGACAGGGCCCAACAGGGCCCGACAGAGCCCGACAGAGCCCGACAGGGCCCGACAGAGCCCGACAGGGCCCAGTAGAGCCCGACAGAGCCCGATAGAGCCCGACAGGGCCCGACAGGGCCCAGTAGAGCCGACAGAGCCCGACAGAGCCCAGTAGAGCCCAGTAGAGCCCGACAGAGCCCGACAGAGCCCGACAGAGCCCGACAGGGCCCGACAGAGCCCGACAGAGCCCGACAGGGCCCACAGGGCCCGACAGGGCCCAGTAGAGCCCGAAAGAGCCCGACAGAACCCAGTAGAGCCCAGTAGAGCCCGACAGGGCCCGACAGGGCCCGACAGGGCCCATTAGAGCCTGACAGAGCCCGACAGAGCCTGACAGAGCCCGACAGGGCCCGACAGGGCCCGACAGAGTCCGACAGAGCCCGACAGGGCCCAGTAGAGCCCGACAGAGCCCGACAGAGCCCGACAGGGCCCGACAGGGCCCGACAGGGCCGACAGAGCCCGACAGGGCCCGACAGGGCCCGACAGGGCCCGACAGGGCCCAGTAGAGCCCGATAGAGCCCGACAGAGCCCGACCGAGCCCGACAGGGCCCGACAGAGCCCGACAGAGCCCGACAGGGCCCGACAGGGCCCGACAGAGCCCGACAGGGCCCGATAGAGCCCGACAGGGCCCGACAGAGCCCGACAGAGCCCGACAGGGCACGACAGAGCCCGACAGAGCCCGACAGGGCCCGACAGAGCCCGACAGAGCCCGACAGAGCCCGACAGGGCCCAGTAGAGCCCGACAGAGCCCAGTAGAGCCCAGTAGAGCCCGACAGAGCCCGACAGAGCCCGACAGAGCCCGACAGGGCCCGACAGGGCCCGACAGGGCCCAGTAGAGCCCGACAGAGCCCGACAGGGCCCGACAGAGCCCGACAGAGCCCGACAGGGCCCGACAGAGCCCGACAGGGCCCAGTAGAGCCCGACAGAGCCCGACAGAGCCCGACAGAGCCCGACAGGGCCCGACAGAGCCCGACAGAGCCCGACAGGGCCCGACAGGGCACGACAGAGCCCGACAGGGCCCGACAGAGCCCGACAGAGCCCGACAGAGCCCGACAGGGCCCCACAGAGCCCGAAAGAGCCCGACAGGGCCCAGTAGAGCCCGACAGAGCCCGACAGAGCCCGACAGAGCCCGACAGGGCCCGACAGGGCCCGACAGAGCCCGACAGAGCCCGACAGGGCCCAGTAGAGCCCGACAGAGCCCGACAGAGCCCGACAGAGCCCGACAGATCCCAGTAGAGCCCGACAGAGCCCGACAGAGCCCGACAGGGCCCGACAGGGCCCGACAGAGCCCGACAGAGCCCGACAGGGCCCAACAGGGCCCGACAGAGCCCAGTAGAGCCCGACAGAGCCCGACAGAGCCCGACAGAGCCCGACAGGGCCCAACAGGGCCCGACAGGGCCCAGTAGAGCCCGACAGAGCCCGACAGAGCCCGACAGAGCCCGACAGGGCCCGACAGAGCCCGACAGAGCCCGACAGGGCCCGACAGGGCCCGACAGAGCCCAGTAGATCCCGACAGAGCCCGACAGAGCCCGACAGAGCCCGACAGGGCCCGACAGGGCCCGACAGGCCCAGTAGAGCCCGACAGAGCCCGACAGAGCCCGACAGAGCCCGACAGGGCCCGACAGAGCCCGACAGAGCCCGACAGGGCCCAGTAGAGCCCGACAGAGCCCGACAGAGCCCGACAGAGCCCGACAGAGCCCAGTAGAGCCCGACAGAGCCCGACAGAGCCCGACAGAGGCCGACAGGGCCCGACAGAGCCCGACAGGGCCCGACAGGGCCCGACAGAGCCCGACAGGGCCCGACAGAGCCCAGTAGAGCCCGACAGAGCCCGACAGAGCCCAGTAGAGCCCGACAGAGCCCGACAGAGCCCGACAGAGCCCGACAGGGCCCGACAGAGCCCGACAGAGCCCGACAGGGCCCGACAGGGCCCGACAGGGCCCGACAGAGCCCGCCAGGGCCCGACAGGGCACGACAGAGCCCGACAGGGCCCGACAGGGCCCAGTAGAGCCTGACAGAGCCCGACAGAGCCCGACAGAGCCCGACAGGGCCCGACAGGGCCCAGTAGAGCCCGACAGAGCCCGACAGAGCCCGACAGAGCCCAGTAGAGCCCAGTAGAGCCCGACAGAGCCCGACACAGCCCGACAGAGCCCGACAGAGCCCGACAGGGCCCGACAGAGCCCGACAGAGCCCGACAGGGCCCAGTAGAGCCCGACAGAGCCCGACAGAGCCCGACAGAGCCCGACAGGGACCGACAGAGCCCGACAGAGCCCGACAGGTCCCGACAGTGCCTGACAGAGCCCGACAGAGCCCGACAGAGCCCGACAGGGACCGACAGAGCCCGACAGGCCCGACAGGGCCCGACAGAGCCCGACAGAGCCCGACAGGGCCCGACAGAGCCCGACAGAGCCCGACAGGGCCCAGTAGAGCCCAGTAGAACCTGACAGAGCCCAGTAGAGCCCGACAGAGCCCGACAGAGCCCGACAGAGCCCGACAGGGCCCGACAGAGCCCGACAGGGCCCAGTAGAGCCCGACAGAGCCCGACAAAGCCCGACAGAGCCCGACAGAGCCCAGTAGAGCCCGACAGAGCCCGACAGAGCCCGACAGAACCCGACAGGGCCCAGTAGAGCCCGACAGAGCCCGACAGAGCCCGTCAGGGCCGACAGGGCCCGACCAGGGCCCAGTAGAGCCCGACAGAGCCCGACAGAGCCCAGTAGAGCCCGACAGAGCCCTACAGGGCCCGACAGGGCCCGACAGAGCCCGACAGGGCCCGACAGAGCCCGACAGAGCCCGACAGAGCCCAGTAGAGCCCGACAGAGCCCGACAGAGCCAGACAGAACCCGACAGGGCCCAGTAGAGCCCGACAGAGCCCGACAGAGCCCGACAGAGCCCGACAGGGCCCGACAGAGCCCGACAGAGCCCGACAGCGCCCGACAGGGCCCAGTAGAGCCCGACAGAGCCCGACAGAGCCCGACAGAGCCCGACAGGGCCCGACAGAGCCCGACAGAGCACGACAGGGCCCAGTAGAGCCCGACAGAGCCCAACAGGGCCCGACAGAGCCCGACAGAGCCCGACAGAGCCCGACAGGGCCCGACAGGGCCCGTCAGAGACCGACAGAGCCCGACAGAGCCCGACAGGGCCCGACAGAGCCCGACAGAGCCCGACAGGGCCCGACAGAGCCCGACAGAGCCCGACAGGGCCCGACAGAGCCCGACAGGGCCCAGTAGAGCCCGACAGAGCCCTACAGAGCCCGACAGAGCCCAGTAGAGCCCGACATAGCCCGACAGAGCCCGACAGAGCCCGACAGGGCCCGACAGAGCCCGACAGGGCCCAACAGGGCCCGACAGAGCCCGACAGAGCCCGACAGGGCCCGACAGAGCCCGACAGGGCCCAGTAGAGCCCGACAGAGCCCGATAGAGCCCGACAGGGCCCGACAGGGCCCAGTAGAGCCCGACAGAGCCCGACAGAGCCCAGTAGAGCCCAGTAGAGCCCGACAGAGCCCGACAGAGCCCGACAGAGCCCGACAGGGCCCGACAGAGCCCGACAGGGCCCGACAGGGCCCGACAGGGCCCAGTAGAGCACGAAAGAGCCCGACAGAACCCAGTAGAGCCCAGTAGAGCCCGACAGGCCCGACAGGGCCCGACAGGGCCCATTAGAGCCCGACAGAGCCCGACAGAGCCTGACAGAGCCCGACAGGGCCCGACAGGGCCCGACAGAGTCCGACAGAGCCCGACAGGGCCCAGTAGAGCCCGACAGAGCCCGACAGAGCCCGACAGGGCCCGACAGGGCCCGACAGGGCCCGACAGAGCCCGACAGGGCCCGACAGGGCCCGACAGGGCCCGACAGGGCCCAGTAGAGCCCGATAGAGCCCGACAGAGCCCGACCGAGCCCGACAGGGCCCGACAGAGCCCGACAGAGCCCGACAGGGCCCGACAGGGCCCGACAGAGCCCGACAGGGCCCGATAGAGCCCGACAGGGCCCGACAGAGCCCGACAGAGCCCGACAGGGCACGACAGAGCCCGACAGAGCCCGACAGGGCCCGACAGAGCCCGACAGAGCCCGACAGAGCCCGACAGGGCCCAGTAGAGCCCGACAGAGCCCAGTAGAGCCCAGTAGAGCCCGACAGAGCCCGACAGAGCCCGACAGAGCCCGACAGGGCCCGACAGGGCCCGACAGGGCCCAGTAGAGCCCGACAGAGCCCGACAGGGCCCGACAGAGCCCGACAGAGCCCGACAGGGCCCGACAGAGCCCGACAGGGCCCAGTAGAGCCCGACAGAGCCCGACAGAGCCCGACAGAGCCCGACAGGGCCCGACAGAGCCCGACAGAGCCCGACAGGGCCCGACAGGGCACGACAGAGCCCGACAGGGCCCGACAGAGCCCGACAGAGCCCGACAGAGCCCGACAGGGCCCCACAGAGCCCGAAAGAGCCCGACAGGGCCCAGTAGAGCCCGACAGAGCCCGACAGAGCCCGACAGAGCCCGACAGGGCCCGACAGGGCCCGACAGAGCCCGACAGAGCCCGACAGGGCCCAGTAGAGCCCGACAGAGCCCGACAGAGCCCGACAGAGCCCGACAGATCCCAGTAGAGCCCGACAGAGCCCGACAGAGCCCGACAGGGCCCGACAGGGCCCGACAGAGCCCGACAGAGCCCGACAGGGCCCAACAGGGCCCGACAGGGCCCAGTAGAGCCCGACAGAGCCCGACAGAGCCCGACAGAGCCCGACAGGGCCCGACAGAGCCCGACAGAGCCCGACAGGGCCCGACAGGGCCCGACAGAGCCCAGTAGAGCCCGACAGATCCCGACAGAGCCCGACAGAGCCCGACAGGGCCCGACAGGGCCCGACAGGGCCCAGTAGAGCCCGACAGAGCCCGACAGAGCCCGACAGAGCCCGACAGGGCCCGACAGAGCCCGACAGAGCCCGACAGGGCCCAGTAGAGCCCGACAGAGCCCGACAGAGCCCGACAGAGCCCGACAGAGCCCAGTAGAGCCCGACAGAGCCCGACAGAGCCCGACAGAGGCCGACAGGGCCCGACAGAGCCCGACAGGGCCCGACAGGGCCCGACAGAGCCCGACAGGGCCCGACAGAGCCCGACAGAGCCCGACAGAGCCCAGTAGAGCCCGACAGAGCCCGACAGGGCCCGACAGAGCCCGACAGGGCCCAGTAGAGCCCGACAGAGCCCGATAGAGCCCGACAGGGCCCGACAGGGCCCGACAGGGCCCAGTAGAGCCCGACAGAGCCCGACAGAGCCCAGTAGAGCCCAGTAGAGCCCGACAGAGCCCGACAGAGCCCGACAGAGCCCGACAGGGCCCGACAGAGCCCGACAGAGCCCGACAGAGCCCGACAGGGCCCGACAGGGCCCGACAGGGCCCAGTAGAGCCCGAAAGAGACCGACAGAGCCCAGTAGAGCCCAGTAGAGCCCGACAGGGCCCGACAGGGCCCGACAGGGCCCATTAGAGCCCGACAGAGCCCGACAGAGCCTGACAGAGCCCGACAGGGCCCGACAGGGCCCGACAGAGCCCGACAGAGCCCGACAGGGCCCAGTAGAGCCCGACAGAGCCCGACAGAGCCCGACAGAGCCCGACAGAGCCCAGTAGAGACCAGTAGAGCCCGACAGAGCCCGACACAGCCCGACAGAGCCCGACAGAGCCCGACAGGGCCCGACAGAGCCCGACAGGGCCCCACAGAGCCCGACAGAGCCCGACAGAGCCCGACAGGGCCCAGTAGAGCCCGACAGAGCCCGACAGAGCCCGACAGAGCCCGACAGGGACCGACAGAGCCCGACAGAGCCCGACAGGTCCCGACAGGGCCCGACAGAGCCCGACAGAGCCCGACAGGGCCCGACAGAGCCCGACAGAGCCCGACAGAGCCCGACAGGGCCCAGTAGAGCCCGACAGAGCCCAGTAGAGCCCGACAGAGCCCGACAGAGCCCGACAGAGCCCGACAGGGCCCGACAGAGCCCGACAGAGCCCGACAGGGCCCAGTAGAGCCCGACAGAGCCCGACAGAGCCCGACAGGGCCCGACAGAGCCTGACAGAGCCCAGTAGAGCCCGACAGAGCCCGTCAGGGCCCGACAGGGCCCGACAGGGCCCAGAAGAGCCCGACAGGGCCCAGTAGAGCCCGACAGAGCCCGACAGAGCCCGACAGAGCCCGACAGGGCCCGACAGGGCCCGACAGAGCCCGACAGAGCCCGACAGGGCCCAGTAGAGCCCGACAGAGCCCGACAGAGCCCGACAGAGCCCGACAGATCCCAGTAGAGCCCGACAGAGCCCGACAGAGCCCGACAGGGCCCGACAGGGCCCGACAGAGCCCGACAGAGCCCGACAGGGCCCAACAGGGCCCGACAGGGCCCAGTAGAGCCCGACAGAGCCCGACAGAGCCCGACAGAGCCCGACAGGGCCCGACAGAGCCCGACAGAGCCCGACAGGGCCCGACAGGGCCCGACAGAGCCCAGTAGAGCCCGACAGAGCCCGACAGAGCCCGACAGAGCCCGACAGGGCCCGACAGGGCCCGACAGGGCCCAGTAGAGCCCGACAGAGCCCGACAGAGCCCGACAGAGCCCGACAGGGCCCGACAGAGCCCGACAGAGCCCGACAGGGCCCAGTAGAGCCCGACAGAGCCCGACAGAGCCCGACAGAGCCCGACAGAGCCCAGTAGAGCCCGACAGAGCCCGACAGAGCCCGACAGAGGCCGACAGGGCCCGACAGAGCCCGACAGGGCCCGACAGGGCCCGACAGAGCCCGACAGGGCCCGACAGAGCCCGACAGAGCCCGACAGAGCCCAGTAGAGCCCGACAGAGCCCGACAGGGCCCGACAGAGCCCGACAGGGCCCAGTAGAGCCCGACAGAGCCCGATAGAGCCCGACAGGGCCCGACAGGGCCCGACAGGGCCCAGTAGAGCCCGACAGAGCCCGACAGAGCCCAGTAGAGCCCAGTAGAGCCCGACAGAGCCCGACAGAGCCCGACAGAGCCCGACAGGGCCCGACAGAGCCCGACAGAGCCCGACAGAGCCCGACAGGGCCCGACAGGGCCCGACAGGGCCCAGTAGAGCCCGAAAGAGCCCGACAGAGCCCAGTAGAGCCCAGTAGAGCCCGACAGGGCCCGACAGGGCCCGACAGGGCCCATTAGAGCCCGACAGAGCCCGACAGAGCCTGACAGAGCCCGACAGGGCCCGACAGGGCCCGACAGAGCCCGACAGAGCCCGACAGGGCCCAGTAGAGCCCGACAGAGCCCGACAGAGCCCGACAGAGCCCGACAGGGCCCGACAGGGCCCGACAGAGCCCGACAGAGCCCGACAGGGCCCGACAGAGCCCGACAGGGCCCGACAGGGCCCAGTAGAGCCCGATAGAGCCCGACAGAGCCCGACAGAGCCCGACAGGGCCCGACAGAGCCCGACAGAGCCCGACAGGGCCCGACAGGACCAGACAGAGCCCGACAGGGCCCGATAGAGCCCGACAGGGCCCGACAGAGCCCGACAGAGCCCGACAGGGCACGACAGAGCCCGGCAGAGCCCGACAGGGCCCGACAGAGCCCGACAGAGCCCGACAGAGCCCGACAGGGCCCAGTAGAGCCCGACAGAGCCCAGTAGAGCCCAGTAGAGCCCGACAGAGCCCGACAGAGCCCGACAGAGCCCGACAGGGCCCGACAGGGCCCGACAGAGCCCGACAGAGCCCGACAGGGCCCAGTAGAACCCGACAGAGCCCGACAGAGCCCGACAGAGCCTGACAGAGCCCGACAGGGCCCGACAGGGCCCGACAGAGCCCGACAGGGCCCGACAGAGCCCGACAGAGCCCGACAGAGCCCGACAGGGCCCGACAGAGCCCGACAGGGCCCGACAGGGCACGACAGAGCCCGACAGGGCCCGACAGGGCCCAGTAGAACCCGACAGAGCCCGACAGAGCCCGACAGAGCCCGACAGGGCCCGACAGGGCCCAGTAGAGCCCGACAGAGCCCGACAGAGCCCGACAGAGCCCAGTAGAGACCAGTAGAGCCCGACAGAGCCCGACACAGCCCGACAGAGCCCGACAGAGCCCGACAGGGCCCGACAGAGCCCGACAGGGCCCCACAGAGCCCGACAGAGCCCGACAGAGCCCGACAGGGCCCAGTAGAGCCCGACAGAGCCCGACAGAGCCCGACAGAGCCCGACAGGGACCGACAGAGCCCGACAGAGCCCGACAGGTCCCGACAGGGCCCGACAGAGCCCGACAGAGCCCGACAGGGCCCGACAGAGCCCGACAGAGCCCGACAGGGCCCAGTAGAGCCCGACAGAGCCCAGTAGAGCCCGACAGAGCCCGACAGAGCCCGACAGAGCCCGACAGGGCCCGACAGAGCCCGACAGAGCCCGACAGGGCCCAGTAGAGCCCGACAGAGCCCGACAGAGCCCGACAGGGCCCGACAGAGCCTGACAGAGCCCAGTAGAGCCCGACAGAGCCCGTCAGGGCCCGACAGGGCCCGACAGGGCCCAGAAGAGCCCGACAGAGCCCGACAGAGCCCAGTAGAGCCCAGTAGAGCCCGACAGAGCCCGACAGAGCCCGACAGGGCCCGACAGAGCCCGACAGAGCCCGACAGGGCCCGACAGGGCCCGACAGGGCCCGACAGAGCCCGACAGGGCCCGACAGGGCCCAGTAGAGCCCGACAGAGCCCGACAGAGCCCGACGGAGCCCGACAGGGCCCGACAGGGCCCGACAGAGCCCGACAGGGCCCGACAGGGCCCGACAGAGCCCAGTAGAGCCCGACAGAGCCCGACAGAGCCCGACAGAACCCGACAGAGCCCGACAGAGCCCAGCAGAGCCCGACAGAGCCCATCAGGGCCCGACAGGGCCCAGTAGAGCCCGACAGAGCCCGACAAAGCCCGACAGAGCCCGACAGAGACCAGTAGAGCCCGACAGAGCCCGACAGGGCCCGACAGAGCCCGACAGAGCCCGACAGGGCCCGACAGGGCCCGACAGAGCCCGACAGAGCCCAGTAGAGCCCAGTAGAGCCCGACAGAGCCCGACAGAGCCCGACAGGGCCCGACAGAGCCCGACAGAGCCCGACAGGGCCCGACAGGGCCCGACAGAGCCCGACAGGGCCCGACAGGGCCCAGTAGAGCCCGACAGAGCCCGACAGAGCCCGACAGGGCCCGACAGGGCCCGACAGAGCCCGACAGGGCCCGACAGGGCCCGACAGATCCCAGTAGAGCCCGACAGAGCCCGACAGAGCCCGACAGAACCCGACAGAGCCCGACAGGGCCCAGTAGAGCCCGACAGAGCCCGACAGAGCCCGACAGAGCCCGACAGGGCCCGACAGGTCCCGACAGGGCCCGACAGAGCCCGACAGGGCCCAGTAGAGCCCGACAGAGCCCGACAGAGCCCGACAGAGCCCGACAGGGCCCGACAGAGCCCGACAGAGCCCGACAGAGCCCGACAGGGCCCAGTAGAGCCCGACAGAGCCCGACAGGGCCCGACAGGGCCCGACAGAGCCCGACAGAGCCCGACAGGGCCCAGTAGAGCCCGACAGAGCCCGACAGAGCCCGACAGAGCCCGACAGAGCCCAGTAGAGCCCGACAGAGCCCGACAGAGCCCGACAGGGCCCGACAGGGCCCGACAGAGCCCGACAGAGCCCGACAGGGCCCGACAGGGCCCGACAGAGCCCGACAGGGCCCGACAGGGCCCAGTAGAGCCCGACAGAGCCCGACAGAGCCCGACAGAGCCCGACAGAGCCCAGTAGAGCCCGACAGAGCCCGACAGAGCCCGACAGGGCCCGACAGGGCCCGACAGAGCCCGACAGAGCCCGACAGGGCCCAGTAGAGCCCGACAGAGCCCGACAGAGCCCGACAGAGCCCAGTAGAGCCCGACAGAGCCCGACAGAGCCCGACAGGGCCCGACAGGGCCCGACAGAGCCCGACAGAGCCCGACAGGGCCCGACAGGGCCCGACAGAGCCCAGTAGAGCCCGACAGAGCCCGACAGAGCCCGACAGAGCCTGACAGGGCCCGACAGGGCCCGACAGGGCCCAGTAGAGCCCGACAGAGCCCGACAGAGCCCGACAGAGCCCGACAGGGCCCGACAGAGCCCGACAGAGCCCGACAGGGCCCGACAGAGCCCGACAGAGCCCGACAGGGCCCGACAGGGCCCGACAGAGCCCGACAGGGCCCGATAGAGCCCGACAGGGCCCGACAGAGCCCGACAGAGCCCGACAGGGCACGACAGAGCCCGACAGAGCCCGACAGGGCCCGACAGGGCCCAGTAGAGCCCGACAGAGCCCGACAGAGCCCGACAGAGCCCAGTAGAGCCCAGTAGAGCCCGACAGAGCCCGACACAGCCCGACAGAGCCCGACAGAGCCCGACAGGGCCCGACAGAGCCCGACAGAGCCCGACAGGGCCCAGTAGAGCCCGACAGAGCCCGACAGAGCCCGACAGAGCCCGACAGGGACCGACAGAGCCCGACAGAGCCCGACAGGTCCCGACAGTGCCTGACAGAGCCCGACAGAGCCCGACAGAGCCCGACAGGGACCGACAGAGCCCGACAGGCCCGACAGGGCCCGACAGAGCCCGACAGAGCCCGACAGGGCCCGACAGAGCCCGACAGAGCCCGACAGAGCCCAGTAGAGCCCAGTAGAGCCTGACAGAGCCCGACACAGCCCGACAGAGCCCGACAGAGCCCGACAGAGCCCGACAGGGCCCAGTAGAGCCCGACAGAGCCCGACAGAGCCCGACAGAGCCCGACAGGGACCGACAGAGCCCGACAGAGCCCGACAGGTCCCGACAGGGCCCGACAGGGCCCAGTAGAGCCCGACAGAGCCCGACAGAGCCCGACAGAGCCCGACAGAGCCCAGTAGAGCCCAGTAGAGCCCGACAGAGCCCGACACAGCCCGACAGAGCCCGACAGAGCCCGACAGGGCCCGACAGAGCCCGACAGAGCCCGACAGAGCCCGACAGGGCCCAGTAGAGCCCGACAGAGCCCGACAGAGCCCGACAGAGCCCGACAGGGACCGACAGAGCCCGACAGAGCCCGACAGGTCCCGACAGGGCCCGACAGAGCCCGACAGAGCCTGACAGGGCCCGACAGAGCCCGACAGAACCCGACAAAGCCCGACAGAGCCCGACAGGGCCCAGTAGAGCCCAGTAGAACCCGACAGAGCCCAGTAGAGCCCGACAGAGCCCGACAGAGCCCGACAGAGCCCGACAGGGCCCGACAGAGCCCGACAGAGCCCGACAGGGCCCGACAGAGCCCGACAGGGCCCAGTAGAGCCCGACAGAGACCGACAAAGCCCGACAGAGCCCGACAGAGCCCAGTAGAGCCCGACAGAGCCCGACAGGGCCCGACAGGGCCCGACAGAGCCCGACAGAGCCCGACAGGGCCCGACAGGGCCCGACAGAGCCCAGTAGAGCCCGACAGAGCCCGACAGAGCCCGACAGAGCCCGACAGGGCCCGACAGGGCCCGACAGGGCCCAGTAGAGCCCGACAGAGCCCGACAGAGCCCGACAGAGCCCGACAGGGCCCAGTAGAGCCCGACAGAGCCCGACAGAGCCCGACAGAGCCCAGTAGAGCCCAGTAGAGCCTGACAGAGCCCGACACAGCCCGACAGAGCCCGACAGAGCCCGACAGAGCCCGACAGAGCCCGACAGGGCCCAGTAGAGCCCGACAGAGCCCGACAGAGCCCGACAGAGCCCGACAGGGACCGACATAGCCCGACAGAGCCCGACAGGTCCCGACAGGGCCCGACAGGGCCCAGTAGAGCCCGACAGAGCCCGACAGAGCCCGACAGAGCCCGACAGAGCCCAGTAGAGCCCAGTAGAGCCCGGCAGAGCCCGACACAGCCCGACAGAGCCCGACAGAGCCCGACAGGGCCCGACAGAGCCCGACAGAGCCCGACAGAGCCCGAAAGGGCCCAGTAGAGCCCGACAGAGCCCGACAGAGCCCGACAGAGCCCGACAGGGACCGACAGAGCCCGACAGAGCCCGACAGGTCCCGACAGGGCCCGACAGAGCCCGACAGAGCCTGACAGGGCCCGACAGAGCCCGACAGAACCCGACAAAGCCCGACAGAGCCCGACAGGGCCCAGTAGAGCCCAGTAGAACCCGACAGAGCCCAGTAGAGCCCGACAGAGCCCGACAGAGCCCGACAGAGCCCGACAGGGCCCGACAGAGCCCGACAGAGCCCGACAGGGCCCGACAGAGCCCGACAGGGCCCAGTAGAGCCCGACAGAGACCGACAAAGCCCGACAGAGCCCGACAGAGCCCAGTAGAGCCCGACAGAGCCCGACAGGGCCCGACAGGGCCCGACAGAGCCCGACAGAGCCCGACAGGGCCCGACAGGGCCCGACAGAGCCCAGTAGAGCCCGACAGAGCCCGACAGAGCCCGACAGAGCCCGACAGGGCCCGACAGGGCCCGACAGGGCCCAGTAGAGCCCGACAGAGCCCGACAGAGCCCGACAGAGCCCGACAGGGCCCGACAGAGCCCGACAGAGCCCGACAGGGCCCGACAGGGCCCGACAGAGCCCGACAGAGCCCGACAGAGCCCGACAGGGCCCGACAGGGCACGACAGAGCCCGACAGGGCCCGACAGGGCCCAGTAGAGCCCGACAGAGCCCGACAGAGCCCGACAGAGCCCGACAGGGCCCGACAGGGACCGACAGAGCCCGACAGAGCCCGACAGGTCCCGACAGGTCCCGACAGGGCCCAGTAGAGCCCGACAGAGCCCGACAGAGCCCGACAGAGCCCGACAGGGCCCGACAGGGCCCAGTAGAGCCCGACAGAGCCCGACAGAGCCCGACAGGGCCCAGTAGAGCCCAGTAGAGCCCGACAGAGCCCGACACAGCCCGACAGAGCCCGACAGAGCCCGACAGGGCCCGACAGAGCCCGACAGAGCCCGACAGAGCCCGACAGGGCCCAGTAGAGCCCGACAGAGCCCGACAGAGCCCGACAGAGCCCGACAGGGACCGACAGAGCCCGACAGAGCCCGACAGGTCCCGACAGGGCCCGACAGAGCCCGACAGAGCCCGACAGGGCCCGACAGAGCCCGACAGAACCCGACAAAGCCCGACAGAGCCCGACAGGGCCCAGTAGAGCCCAGTAGAACCCGACAGAGCCTAGTAGAGCCCGACAGAGCCCGACAGAGCCCGACAGAGCCCGACAGGGCCCGACAGAGCCCGACAGAGCCCGACAGGGCCCGACAGAGCCCGACAGGGCCCAGTAGAGCCCGACAGAGACCGACAAAGCCCGACAGAGCCCGACAGAGCCCAGTAGAGCCCGACAGAGCCCGACAGGGCCCGACAGGGCCCGACAGAGCCCGACAGAGCCCGACAGGGCCCGACAGGGCCCGACAGAGCCCAGTAGAGCCCGACAGAGCCCGACAGAGCCCGACAGAGCCCGACAGGGCCCGACAGGGCCCGACAGGGCCCAGTAGAGCCCGACAGAGCCCGACAGAGCCCGACAGAGCCCGACAGGGCCCGACAGAGCCCGACAGAGCCCGACAGAGCCCGACAGGGCCCGACAGAGCCCGACAGGGCCCGACAGGGCACGACAGAGCCCGACAGGGCCCGACAGGGCCCAGTAGAGCCCGACAGAGCCCGACAGAGCCCAACAGAGCCCGACAGGGCCCGACAGGACCCAGTAGAGCCCGACAGAGCCCGACAGAGCCCGACAGAGCCCAGTAGAGCCCAATAGAGCCCGATAGAGCCCGACACAGCCCGACAGAGCCCGACAGAGCCCGACAGGGCCCGACAGAGCCCGACAGGGCCCGACAGAGCCCGACAGAGCCCGACAGAGCCCGACAGGGCCCAGTAGAGCCCGACAGAGCCCGACAGAGCCCGACAGAGCCCGACAGGGACCGACAGAGCCCGACAGAGCCCGACAGGGCCCGACAGAGCCCGACAGAGCCCGACAGGGCCCGACAGAGCCCAGTAGAGCCCGACAGAGCCCGACAGAGCCCGACAGGGCCCAGTAGAGCCCAGTAGAACCCGACAGAGCCCAGTAGAGCCCGACAGAGCCCGACAGAGCCCGACAGAGCCCGACAGGGCCCGACAGAGCCCGACAGAGCCCGACAGGGCCCGACAGGGACCGACAGAGCCCGACAGAGCCCGACAGGTCCCGACAGGGCCCGACAGGGCCCAGTAGAGCCCGACAGAGCCCGACAGGGCCCGACAGAGCCCGACAGAGCCCGTCAGGGCCCGACAGGGACCGACAGAGCCCGACAGAGCCCGACAGGTCCCGACAGGGCCCGACAGGGCCCAGTAGAGCCCGACAGAGCCCGACAGAGCCCGACAGAGCCCGACAGGGCCCGACAGGGCCCAGTAGAGCCCGACAGAGCCCGACAGAGCCCGACAGAGCCCAGTAGAGCCCAGTAGAGCCCGACAGAGCCCGACACAGCCCGACAGAGCCCGACAGAGCCCGACAGGGCCCGACAGAGCCCGACAGAGCCCGACAGAGCCCGACAGGGCCCAGTAGAGCCCGACAGAGCCCGACAGAGCCCGACAGAGCCCGACAGGGACCGACAGAGCCCGACAGAGCCCGACAGGTCCCGACAGGGCCCGACAGAGCCCGACAGAGCCCGACAGGGCCCGACAGAGCCCGACAGAACCCGACAAAGCCCGACAGAGCCCGACAGGGCCCAGTAGAGCCCAGTAGAACCCGACAGAGCCTAGTAGAGCCCGACAGAGCCCGACAGAGCCCGACAGAGCCCGACAGGGCCCGACAGAGCCCGACAGAGCCCGACAGGGCCCGACAGAGCCCGACAGGGCCCAGTAGAGCCCGACAGAGACCGACAAAGCCCGACAGAGCCCGACAGAGCCCAGTAGAGCCCGACAGAGCCCGACAGGGCCCGACAGGGCCCGACAGAGCCCGACAGAGCCCGACAGGGCCCGACAGGGCCCGAAAGAGCCCAGTAGAGCCCGACAGAGCCCGACAGAGCCCGACAGAGCCCGACAGGGCCCGACAGGGCCCGACAGGGCCCAGTAGAGCCCGACAGAGCCCGACAGAGCCCGACAGAGCCCGACAGGGCCCGACAGAGCCCGACAGAGCCCGATAGAGCCCGACAGGGCCCGACAGAGCCCGACAGGGCCCGACAGGGCACGACAGAGCCCGACAGGGCCCGACAGGGCCCAGTAGAGCCCGACAGAGCCCGACAGAGCCCGACAGAGCCCGACAGGGCCCGACAGGACCCAGTAGAGCCCGACAGAGCCCGACAGAGCCCGACAGAGCCCAGTAGAGCCCAGTAGAGCCCGATAGAGCCCGACACAGCCCGACAGAGCCCGACAGAGCCCGACAGGGCCCGACAGAGCCCGACAGGGCCCGACAGAGCCCGACAGAGCCCGACAGAGCCCGACAGGGCCCAGTAGAGCCCGACAGAGCCCGACAGAGCCCGACAGAGCCCGACAGGGACCGACAGAGCCAAACAGAGCCCGACAGGGCCCGACAGAGCCCGACAGAGCCCGACAGGGCCCGACAGAGCCCAGTAGAGCCCGACAGAGCCCGACAGAGCCCGACAGGGCCCAGTAGAGCCCAGTAGAACCCGACAGAGCCCAGTAGAGCCCGACAGAGCCCGACAGAGCCCGACAGAGCCCGACAGGGCCCGACAGAGCCCGACAGAGCCCGACAGGGCCCGACAGAGCCCGACAGGGCCTAGTAGAGCCCGACAGAGCCCGACAGATCCCGACAGGGCCCGACAGAGCCCGACAGAGCCCAGTAGAGCCCGACAGAGCCCGACAGAGCCCGACAGAGCCCGACAGGGCCCGACAGGGCCCGACAGGGCCCGACAGGGCACGACAGAGCCCGACAGGGCCCGACAGGGCCCAGTAGAGCCCGACAGAGCCCGACAGAGCCCGACAGAGCCCGACAGGGCCCGACAGGGCCCAGTAGAGCCCGACAGAGCCCGACACAGCCCGACAGAGCCCAGTAGAGCCCAGTAGAGCCCGACAGAGCCCGACAGAGCCCGACAGAGCCCGACAGGGCCCGACAGGGCCCGACAGAGCCCGACAGAGCCCGACAGAGCCCGACAGGGCCCAGTAGAGCCCGACAGAGCCCGACAGAGCCCGACAGAGCCCAGTAGAGCCCGACAGAGCCCGACAGAGCCCGACAGGGCCCGACAGGGCCCGACAGAGCCCGACAGAGCCCGACAGGGACCGACAGGGCCCGACAGAGCCCAGTAGAGCCCGACAGAGCCCGACAGAGCCCGACAGAGCCTGACAGGGCTCGACAGGGCCCGACAGGGCCCAGTAGAGCCCGACAGAGCCCGACAGAGCCCGACAGAGCCCGACAGGGCCCGACAGGGCCCGACAGAGCCCGACAGAGCCCGACAGGGCCCGACAGGGCCCGACAGGGCCCGACAGAGCCCGACAGGGCCCGACAGGGCACGACAGAGCCCGACAGGGCCCGACAGGGCCCAGTAGAGCCCGACAGAGCCCGACAGAGCCCGACAGAGCCCAACAGGGCCCGACAGGGCCCAGTAGAGCCCGACAGAGCCCGACAGAGCCCGACAGAGCCCAGTAGAGCCCAGTAGAGCCCGACAGAGCCCGACACAGCCCGACAGAGCCCGACAGAGCCCGACAGGGCCCGACAGAGCCCGACAGAGCCAGACAGGGCCCAGTAGAGCCCGACAGAGCCCGACAGAGCCCGACAGAGCCCGACAGGGACCGACAGAGCCCGACAGAGCCCGACAGGTCCCGACAGTGCCTGACAGAGCCCGACAGAGCCCGACAGAGCCCGACAGGGACCGACAGAGCCCGACAGGCCCGACAGGGCCCGACAGAGCCCGACAGAGCCCGACAGGGCCCGACAGAGCCCGACAGAGCCCGACAGGGCCCAGTAGAACCCGACAGAGCCCGACAGAGCCCGACAGAGCCCGACAGAGCCCGACAGGGCCCGACAGGGCCCGACAGAGCCCGACAGGGCCCGACAGAGCCCGACAGAGCCCGACAGAGCCCGACAGGGCCCGACAGGGCCCGACAGAGCCCGACAGGGCCCGACAGGGCACGACAGAGCCCGACAGGGCCCGACAGGGCCCAGTAGAGCCCGACAGAGCCCGACAGAGCCCGACAGGGCCCGACAGGGCCCAGTAGAGCCCGACAGAGCCCGACAGAGCCCGACAGAGCCCAGTAGAGCCCAGTAGAGCCCGACAGAGCCCGACAGAGCCCGACAGAGCCCGACAGGGCCCGACAGGGCCCGACAGAGCCCGACAGAGCCCGACAGAGCCCGACAGGGCCCAGTAGAGCCCGACAGAGCCCGACAGAGCCCGACAGAGCCCGACAGAGCCCGACAGGGCCCGACAGGGCCCGACAGAGCCCGACAGGGCCCGACAGGGCCCGACAGAGCCCAGTAGAGCCCGACAGAGCCCGACAGAGCCCGACAGAGCCTGACAGGGCCCGACAGGGCCCGACAGGGCCCAGTAGAGCCCGACAGAGCCCGACAGAGCCCGACAGAGCCCGACAGGGCCCGACAGGGCCCGACAGGGCCCGACAGGGCCCGACAGAGCCCGCCAGGGCCCGACAGGGCACGACAGAGCCCGACAGGGCCCGACAGGGCCCAGTAGAGCCCGACAGAGCCCGACAGAGCCCGACAGAGCCCGACAGGGCCCGACAGGGCCCAGTAGAGCCCGACAGAGCCCGACAGAGCCCGACAGAGCCCAGTAGAGCCCAGTAGAGCCCGACAGAGCCCGACACAGCCCGACAGAGCCCGACAGAGCCCGACAGGGCCCGACAGAGCCCGACAGAGCCCGACAGGGCCCAGTAGAGCCCGACAGAGCCCGACAGAGCCCGACAGAGCCCGACAGGGACCGACAGAGCCCGACAGAGCCCGACAGGTCCCGACAGTGCCTGACAGAGCCCGACAGAGCCCGACAGAGCCCGACAGGGACCGACAGAGCCCGACAGGCCCGACAGGGCCCGACAGAGCCCGACAGAGCCCGACAGGGCCCGACAGAGCCCGACAGAGCCCGACAGGGCCCAGTAGAGCCCAGTAGAACCTGACAGAGCCCAGTAGAGCCCGACAGAGCCCGACAGAGCCCGACAGAGCCCGACAGGGCCCGACAGAGCCCGACAGGGCCCACTAGAGCCCGACAGAGCCCGACAAAGCCCGACAGAGCCCGACAGAGCCCAGTAGAGCCCGACAGAGCCCGACAGAACCTGACAGGGCCCGACAGAGCCCGACAGAGCCCAGTAGAGCCCGACAGAGCCCGACAGAGCCCGACAGAACCCGACAGGGCCCAGTAGAGCCCGACAGAGCCCGACAGAGCCCGTCAGGGCCCGACAGGGCCCGACAGGGCCCAGTAGAGCCCGACAGAGCCCGACAGAGCCCAGTAGAGCCCGACAGAGCCCGACCGAGCCCGACAGAGCCCGACAGGGCCCGACAGGGCCCGACAGAGCCCGACAGGGCCCGACAGGGCCCGACAGATCCCGACAGAGCCCAGTAGAGGCCGACAGAGCCCGACAGAGCCCGACAGAACCCGACAGGGCCCAGTAGAGCCCGACAGAGCCCGACAGAGCCCGACAGAGCCCGACAGGGCCCGACAGAGCCCGACAGAGCCCGACAGCGCCCGACAGGGCCCAGTAGAGCCCGACAGAGCCCGACAGAGCCCGACAGAGCCCGACAGGGCCCGACAGAGCCCGACAGAGCACGACAGGGCCCAGTAGAGCCCGACAGAGCCCAACAGGGCCCGACAGAGCCCGACAGAGCCCGACAGAGCCCGACAGGGCCCGACAGGGCCCGACAGAGACCGACAGAGCCCGACAGAGCCCGACAGGGCCCGACAGAGCCCGACAGAGCCCGACAGGGCCCGACAGAGCCCGACAGAGCCCGACAGGGCCCGACAGAGCCCGACAGGGCCCAGTAGAGCCCGACAGAGCCCGACAGAGCCCGACAGAGCCCGACAGAGCCCAGTAGAGCCCGACATAGCCCGACAGAGCCCGACAGAGCCCGACAGGGCCCGACAGAGCCCGACAGGGCCCAACAGGGCCCGACAGAGCCCGACAGAGCCCGACAGGGCCCGACAGAGCCCGACAGGGCCCAGTAGAGCCCGACAGAGCCCGATAGAGCCCGACAGGGCCCGACAGGGCCCAGTAGAGCCCGACAGAGCCCGACAGAGCCCAGTAGAGCCCAGTAGAGCCCGACAGAGCCCGACAGAGCCCGACAGAGCCCGACAGGGCCCGACAGAGCCCGACAGAGCCCGACAGGGCCCGACAGGGCCCAGTAGAGCCCGAAAGAGCCCGACAGAGCCCAGTAGAGCCCAGTAGAGCCCGACAGGGCCCGACAGGGCCCGACAGGGCCCATTAGAGCCCGACAGAGCCCGACAGAGCCTGACAGAGCCCGACAGGGCCCGACAGGGCCCGACAGAGTCCGACAGAGCCCGACAGGGCCCAGTAGAGCCCGACAGAGCCCGACAGAGCCCGACAGGGCCCGACAGGGCCCGACAGGGCCCGACAGAGCCCGACAGGGCCCGACAGGGCCCGACAGGGCCCAGTAGAGCCCGATAGAGCCCGACAGAGCCCGACCGAGCCCGACAGGCCCCGACAGAGCCCGACAGAGCCCGACAGGGCCCGACAGGGCCCGACAGAGCCCGACAGGGCCCGATAGAGCCCGACAGGGCCCGACAGAGCCCGACAGAGCCCGACAGGGCACGACAGAGCCCGACAGAGCCCGACAGGGCCCGACAGAGCCCGACAGAGCCCGACAGAGCCCGACAGGGCCCAGTAGAGCCCGACAGAGCCCAGTAGAGCCCAGTAGAGCCCGACAGAGCCCGACAGAGCCCGACAGGGCCCGACAGGGCCCGACAGGGCCCAGTAGAGCCCGACAGAGCCCGACAGGGCCCGACAGAGCCCGACAGGGCCCGACAGGGCACGACAGAGCCCGACAGGGCCCGACAGAGCCCAGTAGAACCCGACAGAGCCCGACAGAGCCCGACAGAGCCCGACAGGGCCCGACAGGGCCCAGTAGAGCCCGACAGAGCCCGACAGAGCCCGACAGAGCCCAGTAGAGACCAGTAGAGCCCGACAGAGCCCGACACAGCCCGACAGAGCCCGACAGAGCCCGACACGGCCCGACAGAGCCCGACAGGGCCCCACAGAGCCCGACAGAGCCCGACAGAGCCCGACAGGGCCCAGTAGAGCCCGACAGAGCCCGACAGAGCCCGACAGAGCCCGACAGGGACCGACAGAGCCCGACAGAGCCCGACAGGTCCCGACAGGGCCCGACAGAGCCCGACAGAGCCCGACAGGGCCCGACAGAGCCCGACAGAGCCCGACAGAGCCCGACAGGGCCCAGTAGAGCCCGACAGAGCCCAGTAGAGCCCGACAGAGCCCGACAGAGCCCGACAGAGCCCGACAGGGCCCGACAGAGCCCGACAGAGCCCGACAGAGCCCAGTAGAGCCCGACAGAGCCCGACAGAGCCCGACAGAGCCCGACAGGGCCCGACAGGGCCCGACAGAGCCCGACAGAGCCCGACAGAGCCCGACAGGGCCCGACAGGGCCCGACAGGGCCCAGTAGAGCCCGACAGAGCCCGACAGAGCCCGACAGAGCCCGACAGAGCCCGACAGGGCCCGACAGGGCCCGACAGGGCCCAGTAGAGCCCGACAGAGCCCGACAGAGCCCGACAGAGCCCGACAGAGCCCGACAGAGCCCGACAGGGCCCGACAGAGCCCGACAGAACCCGACAGGGCCCGACAGGGCCCGACAGAGCCCGACAGGGCCCGACAGGGTACGACAGAGCCCGACAGGGCCCGACAGGGCCCAGTAGAGCCCGACAGAGCCCGACAGAGCCCGACAGAGCCCGACAGGGCCCGACAGGGCCCAGTAGAGCCCGACAGGTCCCGACAGAGCCCGACAGAGCCCAGTAGAGCCCAGTAGAGCCCGACAGAGCCCGACACAGCCCGACAGAGCCCGACAGGGCCCGACAGAGCCCGACAGGGCCCGACAGAGCCCGACAGAGCCCGACAGAGCCCGACAGGGCCCGACAGAGCCCGACAGAGCCCGACAGGGCCCAGTAGAGACCGACAGAGCCCGACAGAGCCCGACAGAACCCGACAGGGCCCAGTAGAGCCCGACAGAGCCCGACAGGGCCCGACAGAGCCCAGTAGAGCCCGACAGAGCCCGACAGAGCCCGACAGGGCCCAGTAGAGCCCGACAGAGCCCGACAGAGCCCGACAGGGCCCGACAGAGCCCGACAGGGCCCGACAGGGCCCAGTAGAGCCCGACAGAGCCCAACAGGGCCCGACAGAGCCCGACAGAGCCCGACAGGGCCCAGTAGAGCCCGACAGAGCCCGACAGAGCCCGACAGAGCCCGACAGGGCCCGACAGGGCCCGACAGGGCCCGACAGAGCCCGACAGGGCCCGACAGAGCCCGACAGAGCCCGACAGGGCCCAGTAGAGCCCGACAGAGCCCGACAGAGCCCGACAGAGCCCGACAGGGCCCGACAGGGCCCGACAGAGCCCGACAGGGACCGACAGAGCCCAGTAGAGTCCGACAGAGCACTACAGGGCCCGACAGAGCCCGAAAGGGCCCAGTAGAGCCCGACAGAGCCCGATAGAGCCCGACAGGGCCCGACAGGGCCCGACACGGCCCAGTAGAGCCCGACAGAGCCCGACAGAGCCCAGTAGAGCCCAGTAGAGCCCGACAGAGCCCGACAGGGCCCGACAGAGCCCGACAGGGCCCGACAGGGCCCGACAGAGCCCGACAGAGCCCGACAGGGCCCGACAGGGCCCAGTAGAGCCCGAAAGAGCCCGACAGAGCCCAGTAGAGCCCAGTAGAGCCCGACAGGGCCCGACAGGGCCCGACAGGGCCCATTAGAGCCCGACAGAGCCCGACAGAGCCTGACAGAGCCCGACAGAGCCTGACAGAGCCCGACAGGGCCCGACAGGGCCCGACAGAGCCCGACAGAGCCCGACAGGGCCCAGTAGAGCCCGACAGAGCCCGACAGAGCCTGACAGAGCCCGACAGAGCCCGACAGGGTCCGACAGAGCCCGACAGAGCCCGACAGGGCCCGACAGGGCCCGACAGAGCCCGACAGGGCCCGACAGAGCCCGACAGAGCCCGACAGAGCCCAGTAGAGCCCGACAGAGCCCGACAGGGCCCGACAGGGCCCGACAGGGCCCAGTAGAGCCCGACAGAGCCCGATAGAGCCCGACAGGGCCCGACAGGGCCCAGTAGAGCCCGACAGAGCCCGACAGAGCCCAGTAGAGCCCAGTAGAGCCCGACAGAGCCCGACAGGGCCCGACAGGGCCCGACAGGGCCCGACAGAGCCCGACAGGGCCCGACAGGGCCCGACAGGGCCCAGTAGAGCCCGAAAGAGCCCGACAGAGCCCAGTAGAGACCAGCAGAGCCCGACAGGGCCCGACAGGGCCCGACAGGGCCCATTAGACCCCGACAGAGCCCGACAGAGCCTGACAGAGCCCGACAGTGCCCGACAGGGCCCGACAGAGTCCGACAGAGCCCGACAGGGCCCAGTAGAGCCCGACAGAGCCCGACAGGGCCCGACAGGGCCCGACAGGGCCCATTAGACCCCGACAGAGCCCGACAGAGCCTGACAGAGCCCGACAGTGCCCGACAGGGCCCGACAGAGTCCGACAGAGCCCGACAGGGCCCAGTAGAGCCCGACAGAGCCCGACAGAGCCCGACAGGGCCCGACAGGGCCCGACAGGGCCCGACAGAGCCCGACAGAGCCCGACAGGGCCTGACAGGGCCCGACAGAGCCCGACAGAGCCCGACAGGGCCCGATAGAGCCCGACAGGGCCCGACAGAGCCCGACAGAGCCCGACAGCGCACGACAGAGCCCGACAGGGCACGACAGAGCCCGACAGAGCCCGACAGGGCCCGACAGAGCCCGACAGAGCCCGACAGAGCCCGACAGGGCCCAGTAGAGCCCGACAGAGCCCAGTAGAGCCCAGTAGAGCCCGACAGAGCCCGACAGAGCCCGACAGAGCCCGACAGAGCCCGACAGGGCCCGACAGGGCCCGACAGGGCCCAGTAGAGCCCGACAGAGCCCGACAGGGCCCGACAGGGCCCGACAGAACCCGACAGAGCCCGACAGAGCCCGACAGAGCCCAGTAGAGCCCGACAGAGCCCGACAGAGCCCGACAGGGCCCGACAGAGCCCGACAGAGCCCGACAGGGCCCGACAGGGCCCGACAGAGCCCGACAGGGCCCGACAGGGCCCGACAGAGCCCGACAGGGCCCGACAGGGCCCGACAGAGCCCAGTAGAGCCCGACAGAGCCCGACAGAGCCCGACAGAGCCCGACAGGGCCCGACAGGGCCCAGTAGAGCCCGACAGAGCCCGACAGAGCCCGACAGAGCCCGACAGAGCCCAGTAGAGCCCGACAGAGCCCGACAGGGCCCAGTAGAGCCCGACAGAGCCCGACAGAGCCCGACAGAGCCCGACAGGGCCCGACAGGGCCCGACAGGGCCCGACAGAGCCCGACAGGGCCCGACAGGGCCCGACAGAGCCCAGTAGAGCCCGACAGAGCCCGACAGAGCCCGACAGGGCCCGACAGTGCCCGACAGGGCCCAGTAGAGCCCGACAGAGCCCGACAGAGCCCGACAGAGCCCGACAGGGCCCGACAGAGCCCGACAGGGCCCGACAGGGCCCGACAGGGCCCGACAGGGCCCAGTAGAGCCCGACAGAGCCCGACAGAGCCCGACAGAGCCCGACAGGGCCCGATAGGGCCCAGTAGAGCCCGACAGAGCCCGACAGAGCCCGACAGAGCCCGACAGAGCCCGACAGGGCCCGACAAAGCCCGACAGAGCCCGACAGGGCCCGACAGGGCCCGACAGAGCCCGACAGGGCCCGACAGGGCCCGACAGGGTACGACAGAGCCCGACAGGGCCCGACAGGGCCCAGTAGAGCCCGACAGAGCCTGACAGAGCCCGACAGAGCCCGACAGAGCCCGACAGGGTACGACAGAGCCCGACAGGGCCCGACAGGGCCCAGTAGATCCCGACAGAGCCCGACAGAGCCCGACAGAGCCCAGTAGAGCCCAGTAGAGCCCGACAGAGCCCGACACAGCCCGACAGAGCCCGACAGGGCCCGACAGGGCCCGACAGGGCCCGACAGGGCCCGACAGAGCCCGACAGAGCCCGAGAGAGCCCGACAGGGCCCGACAGGGCCCGACAGAGCCCGACAGGGCCCAGTAGAGCCCGACAGAGCCCGACAGAGCCCGACAGAGCCCAGTAGAGCCCGACAGAGCCCGACAGAGCCCGACAGAGCCCGACAGGGCCCGACAGAGCCCGACAGGGCCCGACAGGGCCCGACAGAGCCCGACAGGGACCGACAGAGCCCAGTAGAGCCCGACAGAGCACGACAGGGCCCGACAGAGCCCGAAAGGGCCCAGTAGAGCCCGACAGAGCCCGACAGAGCCCGACAGAGCCCGACAGGGCCCGACAGGGCCCGACAGAGCCCGACAGGGACCGACAGAGCCCAGTAGAGTCCGACAGAGCACTACAGGGCCCGACAGAGCCCGAAAGGGCCCAGTAGAGCCCGACAGAGCCCGATAGAGCCCGACAGGGCCCGACAGGGCCCGACACGGCCCAGTAGAGCCCGACAGAGCCCGACAGAGCCCAGTAGAGCCCAGTAGAGCCCGACAGAGCCCGACAGGGCCCGACAGAGCCCGACAGGGCCCGACAGGGCCCGACAGAGCCCGACAGAGCCCGACAGGGCCCGACAGGGCCCAGTAGAGCCCGAAAGAGCCCGACAGAGCCCAGTAGAGCCCAGTAGAGCCCGACAGGGCCCGACAGGGCCCGACAGGGCCCATTAGAGCCCGACAGAGCCCGACAGAGCCTGACAGAGCCCGACAGAGCCTGACAGAGCCCGACAGGGCCCGACAGGGCCCGACAGAGCCCGACAGAGCCCGACAGGGCCCAGTAGAGCCCGACAGAGCCCGACAGAGCCTGACAGAGCCCGACAGAGCCCGACAGGGTCCGACAGAGCCCGACAGAGCCCGACAGGGCCCGACAGGGCCCGACAGAGCCCGACAGGGCCCGACAGAGCCCGACAGAGCCCGACAGAGCCCAGTAGAGCCCGACAGAGCCCGACAGGGCCCGACAGGGCCCGACAGGGCCCAGTAGAGCCCGACAGAGCCCGATAGAGCCCGACAGGGCCCGACAGGGCCCAGTAGAGCCCGACAGAGCCCGACAGAGCCCAGTAGAGCCCAGTAGAGCCCGACAGAGCCCGACAGGGCCCGACAGGGCCCGACAGGGCCCGACAGAGCCCGACAGGGCCCGACAGGGCCCGACAGGGCCCAGTAGAGCCCGAAAGAGCCCGACAGAGCCCAGTAGAGACCAGCAGAGCCCGACAGGGCCCGACAGGGCCCGACAGGGCCCATTAGACCCCGACAGAGCCCGACAGAGCCTGACAGAGCCCGACAGTGCCCGACAGGGCCCGACAGAGTCCGACAGAGCCCGACAGGGCCCAGTAGAGCCCGACAGAGCCCGACAGGGCCCGACAGGGCCCGACAGGGCCCATTAGACCCCGACAGAGCCCGACAGAGCCTGACAGAGCCCGACAGTGCCCGACAGGGCCCGACAGAGTCCGACAGAGCCCGACAGGGCCCAGTAGAGCCCGACAGAGCCCGACAGAGCCCGACAGGGCCCGACAGGGCCCGACAGGGCCCGACAGAGCCCGACAGAGCCCGACAGGGCCTGACAGGGCCCGACAGAGCCCGACAGAGCCCGACAGGGCCCGATAGAGCCCGACAGGGCCCGACAGAGCCCGACAGAGCCCGACAGCACACGACAGAGCCCGACAGGGCACGACAGAGCCCGACAGAGCCCGACAGGGCCCGACAGAGCCCGACAGAGCCCGACAGAGCCCGACAGGGCCCAGTAGAGCCCGACAGAGCCCAGTAGAGCCCAGTAGAGCCCGACAGAGCCCGACAGAGCCCGACAGAGCCCGACAGAGCCCGACAGGGCCCGACAGGGCCCGACAGGGCCCAGTAGAGCCCGACAGAGCCCGACAGGGCCCGACAGGGCCCGACAGAACCCGACAGAGCCCGACAGAGCCCGACAGAGCCCAGTAGAGCCCGACAGAGCCCGACAGAGCCCGACAGGGCCCGACAGAGCCCGACAGAGCCCGACAGGGCCCGACAGGGCCCGACAGAGCCCGACAGGGCCCGACAGGGCCCGACAGAGCCCGACAGGGCCCGACAGGGCCCGACAGAGCCCAGTAGAGCCCGACAGAGCCCGACAGAGCCCGACAGAGCCCGACAGGGCCCGACAGGGCCCAGTAGAGCCCGACAGAGCCCGACAGAGCCCGACAGAGCCCGACAGAGCCCAGTAGAGCCCGACAGAGCCCGACAGGGCCCAGTAGAGCCCGACAGAGCCCGACAGAGCCCGACAGAGCCCGACAGGGCCGACAGGGCCCGACAGGGCCCGACAGAGCCCGACAGGGCCCGACAGGGCCCGACAGAGCCCAGTAGAGCCCGACAGAGCCCGACAGAGCCCGACAGGGCCCGACAGTGCCCGACAGGGCCCAGTAGAGCCCGACAGAGCCCGACAGAGCCCGACAGAGCCCGACAGGGCCCGACAGAGCCCGACAGGGCCCGACAGGGCCCGACAGGGCCCGACAGGGCCCAGTAGAGCCCGACAGAGCCCGACAGAGCCCGACAGAGCCCGACAGGGCCCGATAGGGCCCAGTAGAGCCCGACAGAGCCCGACAGAGCCCGACAGAGCCCGACAGAGCCCGACAGGGCCCGACAAAGCCCGACAGAGCCCGACAGGGCCCGACAGGGCCCAACAGAGCCCGACAGGGCCCGACAGGGCCCGACAGGGTACGACAGAGCCCGACAGGGCCCGACAGGGCCCAGTAGAGCCCGACAGAGCCTGACAGAGCCCGACAGAGCCCGACAGAGCCCGACAGGGTACGACAGAGCCCGACAGGGCCCGACAGGGCCCAGTAGATCCCGACAGAGCCCGACAGAGCCCGACAGAGCCCAGTAGAGCCCAGTAGAGCCCGACAGAGCCCGACACAGCCCGACAGAGCCCGACAGGGCCCGACAGGGCCCGACAGGGCCCGACAGGGCCCGACAGAGCCCGACAGAGCCCGAGAGAGCCCGACAGGGCCCGACAGGGCCCGACAGAGCCCGACAGGGCCCAGTAGAGCCCGACAGAGCCCGACAGAGCCCGACAGAGCCCAGTAGAGCCCGACAGAGCCCGACAGAGCCCGACAGAGCCCGACAGGGCCCGACAGAGCCCGACAGGGCCCGACAGGGCCCGACAGAGCCCGACAGGGACCGACAGAGCCCAGTAGAGCCCGACAGAGCACGACAGGGCCCGACAGAGCCCGAAAGGGCCCAGTAGAGCCCGACAGAGCCCGATAGAGCCCGACAGGGCCCGACAGGGCCCGACACGGCCCAGTAGAGCCCGACAGAGCCCGACAGAGCCCAGTAGAGCCCAGTAGAGCCCGACAGAGCCCGACAGAGCCCGACAGGGCCCGACAGAGCCCGACAGGGCCCGACAGAGCCCGACAGGGCCCGACAGGGCCCGACAGAGCCCGACAGGGCCCGACAGGGCCCGACAGGGCCCAGTAGAGCCCGAAAGAGCCCGACAGAGCCCAGTAGAGCCCAGTAGAGCCCGACAGGGCCCGACAGGGCCCGACAGGGCCCATTAGAGCCCGACAGAGCCCGACAGAGCCTGACAGAGCCCGACAGAGCCTGACAGAGCCCGACAGGGCCCGACAGGGCCCGACAGAGCCCGACAGAGCCCGACAGGGCCCAGTAGAGCCCGACAGAGCCCGACAGAGCCTGACAGAGCCCGACAGAGCCCGACAGGGCCCGACAGGGCCCGACAGAGCCCGACAGAGCCCGACAGAGCCCGACAGAGCCCGACAGAGCCAGTAGAGCCCGACAGAGCCCGACAGGGCCCGACAGGGCCCGACAGGGCCCGACAGAGCCCGACAGGGCCCAGTAGAGCCCGACAGAGCCCGATAGAGCCCGACAGGGCCCGACAGGGCCCAGTAGAGCCCGACAGAGCCCGACAGAGCCCAGTAGAGCCCAGTAGAGCCCGACAGAGCCCGACAGGGCCCGACAGGGCCCGACAGGGCCCGACAGGGCCCATTAGACCCCGACAGAGCCCGACAGAGCCTGACAGAGCCCGACAGTGCCCGACAGGGCCCGACAGAGTCCGACAGAGCCCTACAGGGCCCAGTAGAGCCCGACAGAGCCCGACAGGGCCCGACAGGGCCCGACAGGGCCCATTAGACCCCGACAGAGCCCGACAGAGCCTGACAGAGCCCGACAGTGCCCGACAGGGCCCGACAGAGTCCGACAGAGCCCGACAGGGCCCAGTAGAGCCCGACAGAGCCCGACAGAGCCCGACAGGGCCCGACAGGGCCCGACAGGGCCCGACAGGGCCCGACAGAGACCGACAGAGCCCGACAGGGCCTGACAGGGCCCGACAGAGCCCGACAGAGCCCAACAGGGCCCGATAGAGCCCGACAGGGCCCGACAGAGCCCGACAGAGCCCGACAGCGCACGACAGAGCCCGACAGGGCACGACAGAGCCCGACAGAGCCCGACAGGGCCCGACAGAGCCCGACAGAGCCCGACAGAGCCCGACAGGGCCCAGTAGAGCCCGACAGAGCCCAGTAGAGCCCAGTAGAGCCCGACAGAGCCCGACAGAGCCCGACAGGGCCCGACAGGGCCCGACAGGGCCCAGTAGAGCCCGACAGAGCCCGACAGGGCCCGACAGGGCCCGACAGAACCCGACAGAGCCCGACAGAGCCCGACAGAGCCCAGTAGAGCCCGACAGAGCCCGACAGAGCCCGACAGGGCCCGACAGAGCCCGACAGAGCCCGACAGGGCCCGACAGGGCCCGACAGAGCCCGACAGGGCCCGACAGGGCCCGACAGAGCCCAGTAGAGCCCGACAGAGCCCGACAGAGCCCGACAGAGCCCGACAGGGCCCGACAGGGCCCAGTAGAGCCCGACAGAGCCCGACAGAGCCCGACAGAGCCCAGTAGAGCCCGACAGAGCCCGACAGGGCCCAGTAGAGCCCGACAGAGCCCGACAGAGCCCGACAGAGCCCGACAGGGCCCGACAGGGCCCGACAGGGCCCGACAGAGCCCGACAGGGCCCGACAGGGCCCGACAGAGCCCAGTAGAGCCCGACAGAGCCCGACAGAGCCCGACAGGGCCCGACAGTGCCCGACAGGGCCCAGTAGAGCCCGACAGAGCCCGACAGAGCCCGACAGAGCCCGACAGGGCCCGACAGAGCCCGACAGGGCCCGACAGGGCCCGACAGGGCCCGACAGGGCCCAGTAGAGCCCGACAGAGCCCGACAGAGCCCGACAGGGCCCGATAGGGCCCAGTAGAGCCCGACAGAGCCCGACAGAGCCCGACAGAGCCCGACAGAGCCCGACAGGGCCCGACAAAGCCCGACAGAGCCCGACAGGGCCCGACAGGGCCCGACAGAGCCCGACAGGGCCCGACAGGGCCTGACAGGGTACGACAGAGCCCGACAGGGCCCGACAGGGCCCAGTAGAGCCCGACAGAGCCCGACAGAGCCCGACAGGGCCCGACAGGGCCCAGTAGATCCCGACAGAGCCCGACAGAGCCCGACAGAGCCCAGTAGAGCCCAGTAGAGCCCGACAGAGCCCGACACAGCCCGACAGAGCCCGACAGAGCCCGACAGGGCCCGACAGGGCCCGACAGGGCCCGACAGGGCCCGACAGAGCCCGACAGGGACCAGTAGAGCCCGACAGGGCCCGACAGAGCCCGACAGAACCCGACAGGGCCCAGTAGAGCCCGACAGAGCCCGACAGGGCCCGACAGAGCCCGACAGGGCCCGACAGAGCCCGACAGAGCCCGACAGAGCCCGACAGGGCCCGACAGGGCCCGACAGGGCCCGACAGAGCCCGACAGAGCCCGACAGGGCCCAGCAGAGCCCGACAGAGCCCGACAGAGCCCGACAGAACCCGACAGGGCCCAGTAGAGCCCGACAGGGCCCGACAGAGCCCGACAGAGCCCGACAGGGCCCGACAGGGCCCGACAGAGCCCGACAGAGCCCGACAGAGCCCGACAGGGCCCAGTAGAGCCCGACAGAGCCCAACAGGGCCCGACAGAGCCCGACAGAGCCCGACAGAGCCCGACAGGGCCCAGTAGAGCCCGACAGAGCCCGACAGAGCCCGACAGAGCCCGACAGAGCCCGACAGAGCCCGACAGGGCCCAGTAGAGCCCGACAGAGCCCGACAGGGCCCGACAGGGCCCGACAGAGCCCGACAGGGCCCGACAGAGCCCGACAGAGCCCGACAGGGCCCGACAGGGCCCGACAGAGCCCGACAGAGCCCGACAGAGCCCGACAGGGCCCAGTAGAGCCCGACAGAGCCCAACAGGGCCCGACAGAGCCCGACAGAGCCCGACAGAGCCCGACAGGGCCCAGTAGAGCCCGACAGAGCCCGACAGAGCCCGACAGAGCCCAGTAGAGCCCGACAGAGCCCGACAGAGCCCGACAGGGCCCGACAGTGCCCGACAGGGCCCA